>NW_013657652.1:329413-339575 GCF_000142905.1 Thecamonas trahens ATCC 50062
GCAGAGGCGGACCGGCCTGGCCCAGCGGTGGCGAGCCCGCATGGAAGCGTAGCGGCGGCGAGCCGGGGTGAGGATCCATATGTGAAGACAGTGGGTGGGGTGGTGGTGGCCGTGGGGTGGCCGTGGCCGTGGGGTGTGGTGGCAGGTGGCAGGGGTGGGGTGGCTTCCAGTGGGCGTGGGCGGCAGGCAATGAAGCCCCCCTCCTTTCCTCCTTCCCCGCTTTTGGTCTTGCCACCTGCGAATGTCTCTGTTGCGCGGGCTGGGCCAACGCTCCTTCCCAGCCCAACCGCACACACACACACACACACGCACACACACACGCAGCACTCGCACACACGCGTCCACACGCACACACACATCTCGCGGGTCGACCTCCCTACTACCCCCCCCCCCCTACCCCCCACCCCCACCCCACCCCCACCCCCCTACCCCCACCCTACCCCCACCCCTCCTCCTCGCCTGCTCTAGCCCTTTCCCTCTCCCCTCCCTCTCTACCAGACAGACAGAGAGACAGACATGGCGTTCCTCTTTGGCGGCAAGAAGAAGCTGGGCATCATCGAGCTCGCAGGTCTGATGAAGACCAATCTAGAGGTGCTGACTTCGACATCGTCGAGCAAGGCTGTGGGCAAGGCCCGGACGGAAATGACCCGGGTGCTGGCGGAGACACGCAAGCTGGCCCTGCCCGACGAGGCTGCAGATCCGGTGGCAGAGGCTGGCGGACTCTCGGGCGAGGGCTCCGAGTCGGCCGTCGCCGCCCTCGCTGCTGTCGTACTGGAGGACGAGCTGCTGGGCAACTTGCTGGAGAACCTGACGCTGCTGGAGTTTGAGGCGCGGAAGGATGTGGTGGTCCTCTTTGAGCGGCTGGTCCGCGAGCAGGCCGACGGCGGGACCCGGTTTCCGGTGGTGGAAGCACTTTGTGCGCATGACGAGGTGCTCTCGGTCATCATGCTCGGGTATGGCAACACTGACATTGCACTCAACTGTGGAGCAATGATGCGCGCGGCGCTGGCCCACGAGCCAGTCGCCCGGTGGTTGCTCCTGTCGGACGAGCTCTTTCTACTCTTTGATCTGATGGAGGACACCTCGTTTGACGTTGCCACCGACGCCTTCCTCACCTTTCGCCTCCTGCTCACCACCCACTCAGCGGCTGTCGGCGAGTTTATGGAGCAGCACTACGTGCCGTTCTTCGAGTCGTACGCGCGGCTGCTGGTATGCGAAAACTACGCCACCCGCAGGCAGTCGCTCTCGCTGCTTGGTGACTTTCTCCTCGACCGCTCCAACATTGCAACCATGAAGCGGTACATCGCCTCGTCGCACAACCTCAAGACCATCATGCAGCTCCTCCGCGACAAGTCGCGCAACATTCAGTTCGAGGCCTTCCATGTCTTTAAGATCTTTGTCGCCAACCCGACCAAGCCGCCGGCCGTCCTCCACATCCTCAAGCGCAACGCCAACAAGCTTGTCAACTTTCTGGCCGACTTTCAAAAGGACCGCCGTGACGACACTCAGTTTGTCGAGGAAAAGGCGTACCTCATCAACATCATCCAGTCCATCCGCGACAACGACTCGGACTCGGACCCGCCGGCAGGCTCGTCGCCTGCGGCGCCCGTCTCGACCTCTCCCGCCACCTCGGCCGCTGCCGCTCCTGTCCAACCGCCGCCGCGATCGTCGTCGTCTGCCGCCTCGGCCACGGCTGCCCATGGCCGGCTGGCGTCTCCACCGTCATCGTCGTCTTCTTCCTCATCATCGTCGTCGTCAAGCTCCTCCGGCACGTCCTCGGCTGGCGTCCTCGAGTACGACACTGGCACCGTCGTCAACCTGGCCACCGTTGTCCTCAAGGGCGTCCATCAGCCGGTGAACAATCCTACAAGCTAACCTCCAACGATACACCCGGTCTTATGGTGCCCGAAATCATAAAAGCAGCTCAGTCTGTAACGGCCGTCGCGCGCGACCTAATGGTCGACGTGTGGTCGAACGCTCACCCGCCGCTCAAGGCGCCTCGCCTTTCGCAACGACCCGACGCCCGAACGTCACACGTCACACCTAGCCCACCCCCCGGGCTCTTGCCACACTCCACTCACCCACCATGGCTGCATACTGGGCAGGCGCTGGAGACGACGAGGCGGCGTCGTACTCGTCCGAGGACCGGCACGACTACTCGGTCCTCCTCGAGTCGGGGTCGGACGACGAGGCCGGGGCGTCGGGCGGCGCGCCCGGCGACGCTGGCCGCATTCCCTTCCGCCCGTCCCCTGGGCACTCTATCGACGATGCCCTGCGTGCGCTCGAAGACGCCGGCCTGGTTTACCAGCCTGAACCGAATGCAAAGCCGCCTGGCCCGTGGGCGGAAATCAATCCACCCGAGCCGCCGCCCAAGCCGCGCTATGTCTCCACCTACACCGTCGAGGGCGGGTGGGAGACCCGTCTCCTGCCCGAGTCCGAGTGGATCCCAGCCGACCCGCGCAAGTCCAAAATTACCGCAAAGCCGCCACCCTATGGTCGCCACGCCCAATGCGTTCGCGACTTTCTCGCCTCGGCTGATCTGCCCGGCGACGAGCCCGCCGTCGTGGTCCCCGCCGTTGATGACGAACTCATCCGCCCGCCGCCCACTGCCAATCCAGATGCGCCCATGCCCATGGCCACGGCCCGCCGGCGCATGCTGTCGCTGAGGACGATGTTGCCGACGACGGGGTGTGATGCTCGTCGTTGCTCACCTCAGGATGTGAGCCATGCCTCGTACCGCGCCGCGCTGGGTGTGGTCGCGGTCTCGCCGGTGCTGCCGGCGCCGCTGCCGCTGCAGTTGTCAGTCTTGTCGAACGGGCCGAGGAGTAGTCCGGAATGAGCCGCTCCTTCCTTGCCCTTGCCGCCGGCCCGAATCCATGCGCGGAGTGCGTCGAGTGCTGTGGCTTTCGCCCGTGTCACCACTGCGCTCGCTGTCGGTGGCTTGGACGATGGCGGAAAGACGTGCGCAGCCGAGGTCGCCTCGCTCACCGCCTTGCGCCAAGCCGTGCAGCCGGGCTGCGCGATCTGGAGAAGAGTGAGTCGCGCCTCGTCGGCGCTCGCCGCCATGGCTGCCGCAGCCTCGGCGGTACCGGTCAGGACCGCGCTGTCGAGGAGAGCCACGACACGCCAGGTGTGATACGGGCTCGCCTGCAGGATGCCGAGGATGTCTGTGAGGCCATGCAGACCCGAGCCGGCGACGAGGACCACCAGGCGAGGTCCGGGAACGGTGGCTGCCAGCCGAGGTGGGAGCCACGCGAGCATGTGGGCCAGGGTCCGCGGCCCGAGCGCGGCGTCGTCACTCCACTCGGACGCGAGCGAGAGCGAGCAGCCGGCAAGGCGGGCATCAACATTGTCCACCCGAGCAAGAGCCTCGCGCAAACCGTCGGCGACGCCGCCGATGGTCGGCTGCACAGGGATGAGGTTCGACGAGATGGCGAGGAGCGAGGCGCGCGACTTGGCGGTGTAGGTGTTGGTGACAGTGACGAGGCCAGCGGCAGCAAAATCGAACGGCGGAATCGACGGGTGTGGTGAAAGCATGAGCGAGAGGCCAACGTCGTACGAGGCAAGCAGCTCGAGATAGGCGTCTGGCGCCGTTCGAGGCAAGATGGTGAGGCACGCGCCGCGCGGCAGGCCACAGTGTGGCCGCGCCGTCTTGGAGCCGATGCCGTGGAACTCCCACTCGTCAACGTTGAAGTCGCCCGAGGCGATGACTGCCGAGAGAGCCATCATTCCGAGCTCAAACATGTTGCGCTGGGCATGCGCCTCGGGCCGGGCGTAGAACAAGAGCTTGCGCTTCGTTCCGGGTGTCCGCTTCAGTTGCATCGCCGTCGGTGTGCCGGCAGGCTTGACCGGAAACTGGTATGCCACGTACTTGCCGGTGGCAGGAGCGGTGTCAGGCGCAAAGACCCCGAGCGACATGGCGGCAAAGTAGTCGCGGAGAAAGCCGTAGGAGAAGAGGGCGCGGTGATCAAAGGCGTACGAGGCGTCGGCAAGAGCATGCATGGTGCCGTGCGCAAAGAACGTCGACTCGATGTCCTGGATAAAGTACACAAAGTGTGGTGAGGCAAGGAGCGGTGAGGCGTGCA
Organism: Thecamonas trahens ATCC 50062; assembly: GCF_000142905.1. Classification (NCBI taxonomy): domain Eukaryota; order Apusomonadida; family Apusomonadidae; genus Thecamonas; species Thecamonas trahens. Next base: position 333,499 of record NW_013657652.1, read on the forward strand.
GGGCGGCGGCGACGTGGGCGCTGAGAAACTGGGTGGCGACAAAGACATCGGCTGGCGAGGCGAGGAGCGGAGTGGAGCGATCGGCGTGAAAGCCAAACTCGATGGTCGATGTCAGCTCCTCCAGGCCTGGGAACGACTGCAGCGCGGCGGCCATGTCCGGCACCGATGGCGCGTCGCCGAGATTGACCCAGCGGACGGCGAGGCCGAGCCGGGCGGCGCGGAGCGCAAACTGCGAGATACCAATCATGCCGCCGTAGAACGAATTAAAGTCAAAGCCCATGACCAGGATGTTGAGTCGCGGCGGCTGGGCGCTGTCGACAACCAGCCGCGGCGCCTCGATCGCCGCCGCCACGTGCCGCCACTCGGGCGTGGGCTCGTCCGTCGCGCTCTCTTGCAGCACCGCGTCACCGACCCCGCCCAGCCACGCCAGCACACCCACCGCCACCAGCCCGAGCACCACCAACAGCACCGTCTCGCGCCGTTGCAGCACAGCCCGCCGGCGCTCGCTGTATGTCGCGAACACTCTGCCGCTACTCTTGCCAGACTGCATGGGCTGCTCTGCGCGGTGGGGGAGGGGAGGTTGCAGTTGAGTGGCCGCCCGTGGCTACTCGACTGCCCAAGAGCCGAGTGCAGCCTGCGGCAGATGAATTTTGGTCGGGCAAGGCCGAGCAACGCGGGATGCGTTCAATTGGTTTGCCAAGGCGCGGGTCGGCTCCTCCTCTGCTACGGCTACGGCTCGACAAGACGGATACCCGAGTTCTTGCGAATTGTGCCAAAGTTGCGCGAGGGGCCAAAGCCGTTCTTGCCCTTTGTCCGCTTGTTCTTGGCAGCGTTGGCAATGGCACCCATCGGGTCTGCGCCCTTGGCGATGCGCTTGCCCTTGCCCTTGGCGAGGACGGCGGCGTTGATGTTGAGGCGGTTGCGGCGACGCTCGTCCTTGGCGCGGCGAGACTCTTCGGCGTTGTACGACTGCTTCGATTCTTCGAGCATGACAGCAAAGGGCGGAGGAAGTCTGCGACCCGCATCTTGCCCTGCTTCTTGGCCGGGATGCCAAAGTAGGTCATGGCGTCCGAAAAGGCCACGAGGGTAAGCTGGAACGAGCTTTCAGCCTGGGCCATGGCCTGTTGCGCCTTGACCATCTTGGGCTCGGCGTACATTTGAAGCCGCCGGTTGAGGCCGCCGAGCCGCCGGCAAGGACAGCGGAGACGCCTGCGACAGCCGACTTGAGACGGTTCGAGAGGAGGCGGAGCTCACCCTGGAGGTACTGCAGGTCGAGGCCGGCGTGCGAGACGTCGATAACGCCTGCGAGCTCGTTGTAGATCTGGTCAAAGTCAGGCAGCTGGTCCATGCACCAATAGGTAAGGAAGAGGAGGAGCGACATGCCGCCTTCGCCCTTGGTGGCCGAGAGCTTGGCAAGGATGTCGAGGCCAAAGCCGTCGGCCTGGCCGCGCCGCTTGTTTCCGCCGTTGAGGTAGTTCCCGGCGGCAAGGACGGCAGAGAGGAAGACCTGCAGCTTGGTTGAGGTGGTGAGCGCGTCCAGCGCCTCCTTGACCAGGCGCATGGGGTGGAGGATGTCACTCATGGCCTCATCAAACTCACGGAGGAACTCCCAGACTTGGAGTCGCTTGCTAAGGTGCGGGACGGCGTCGGCGAGGGCAAGGAGCGTGGTGTCGGCGGCGTCGAGCGAAGGCCCGCCCTCTGACGCCGCGCTCGCTGCCGCCCGCATAGCCATCAGCTCCTCATCGGTTGCCGCGTGCATCCGCAGCTGCTGCACCTGCTCGAGTTTGAGCACCTCGTCCGACATCGAGATGATGGCGGCGGTGAGCGGCTTGACGTCCGGCAGCGAGGCGAGCATGACCGAGACAGCAGTGAACCGCTTGCGCGAGAGCGTCGAGATGGTCTTGGGCGCAGATTCGGCCGACGCGGCACCCGACGACCCGCCGAGCTTCTTGGTCTTGGCCGTGTCGGCAAAGGTCTTGGCGAGCTTGTTGACGTCGATGTCGGCCTCCTCCATGGTGTGCCAGATTGACATCGGGCCGTCGGCATCAAGCGGTGCGAGGATGCGGTTCCAAAACAGTGGCTTCATCTTGTCCTTGGGTGTCACCGCCGGCTTGCGGAATTGCGGGCCGCGCGGCCGGATGGCCTGTCCGCCTCCAGGCGGGGGGGGTGGAGGGGGCGGTCCGCCTCCGGCGCCCGGCGGTGGCGGGGGAGGGGGAGGACCGCCTCCGGCGCCCGGCGGAGGCGGGGGAGGGGGGGGGACCGCCACCAGTTGGCGCGGGCGGAGGGGTCGGCGCAGCAGGTGCAGCAGGTGCAGCAGGTGCAGCAGGTGCAGCAGGTGCAGCAGGTACAGACGCGGTCGACGGGCCGTCCGGGCCGGCTGCTGGAGAAGTGGCTCCATCAGAGGAGGAGGCTGCGGCTCCGACAGCGGCACCAGCGACGGCTCCGGCGGCAGCAGCGGCGACAGTACTTCCGGAGGCGGAAGGGCCAGAGGCACTGCGCTTGGTGTCATCGGTCGAGGATGGGGGGGCCACCGCGGCAGCAGCAGCGGCCTCGGCAGCAGCAGCGGTGGCAGCGGCAGCGGCGGCCTCGGCATCCGCGACCTGCTTGTTGGCGGCGGCGAGGTCGGCCTCCAGCTGCGCGACGCGAGCCTGAGCCTTTTGGATGTCGGCATCCATTTGGGCACGCTGGGCGTCAAAAGCAGCTTGGGCTTTGGCCTCAGCCTCAGCAACTGCCTCGGCCTTGGCCTCGGACTTGACAATGGTCTGCAGCCGCTGGATGTAGGCCTCGAGCTGCTTGATGCGGTCGTTCTCGCCGAGCGAGAGTTCCTCAACCTGTAGCTTGAGCTGCTCGTTCTGCATGCCGAGCTCCTTGTTGGAGGCAACCACAAGCTCAAGCTCGGTCTCGAGGCGGACCTTGGTGGGGAAGACCGGCATGGCGGTGTGGTTCTCGTACGTCTCGAGCTGGGCGCAGAACGCCGGATTGGTGTAGTCCTCCTGCTCGCGGAGGAGAGCGAGGACGCCGACGTCGAGGGTCATGTCGGAGAACTCCGAGTACTGCTCGGGGTCGTTGCAGTTTGCAAAGAGCACGTTGATGAGGCCGAGAGCGTTGATTTTGGCGTCAAAGTCAGCGCCGCGGAGGTGGGTCACCAGCTCAGCGTACGGCGCCCTGTTCGCGGCGGCTGCCGCGGCGAGCGCAGCCAAGTGGATGAGCCGGAAGCCGTCGACGTCGTACTCGACAATGGCAATGAGGACTTCCATGGCGCGAGAGGCAACCTGAACGTTGGCGACGAGGCTGTAGAGCTGGACCATGAGGTCCTCGGACGAGGTCAGGTAGCGCATGCCCGAAATGTACGAGACGGCCGAGCGCAGGCCCTCGAGGGCGTACTTGACAGCGTTGGCCTCGTCCGAGTGAGTGGAGATGATGTTGCAGAGCGAGTCGATGACCTTGAGGGCGATAAGCTCCTCTGCAAAGCTCGAGTCGGCGAGCCACGACTTGAGGTAGAAGAGCATGCGCTTGTGGGTCATGTCGCCCGGCGTGTACTTGTCAAGCACGTTGCGGACAAGGTTGCGGGCGCGTGGCTCGGGTGCCTCCCAGAGCTCGAGTGTGACAGCCGGGTACGCGTGGCGGAACGTGTTGTACTGCTCGGCAAAGAGGACATGCCGGTCAAGGTAGTAGTCGCCCTCGCGGACCCGAAGCGCAAACGCGTCGGAATCGACGTTCTCGACGCCGAGAAGAGAGCCAATGGTAATGATCTGGTCCACAACCGAGAGATCGGGTGCAATAATGTAGTTGGCAAACTCCTTGGTTGGCTCGCAGAGCGGGCCGAGGTAACCGATAATGGTCACGTCGCACACACCCGATGGGTTGCCAAGCGCCGACGCACTGACATCGCTGGACGACGCAGCTGCGTCGTCGCTATCACCGACCAGTTGTGTCACCCGCCCGACTGAGCTGCGAGCCGAGAGAATGGCCTGCGACGAGCGCGAGGTCTTGCCCCGAGCGCCGCCGGCACGGCGTTTTTGGCGAGACGCCATGAGCGCTTGCATCCACTGCAGCTTGCCCTTTTCAGTCTCTGCGGCCAGCAAATACGTCCGGCCTTCGCCATCGACAAGCGAGAAGGTCTGCTTGCGTTCGCCAGCCTTGGAGGTCGAGACCAAATCAACGACCTTGACCATGTCGACCATGCCGAGATGCTCGGTACAGGACTCGTCCTCGTAGTAGTTGAGAATGTTGTCGGCGAGGACAAAGTACCGCTTGCGGTACCCTTGCATCATCTTCTTGCCCTTTTTGAGCAGCCATCCGCGCTGTGGTACCAGGGGGCAGGGGAGGGGGTGAGTGGTGGACGTGGTGAACGTGGCGGTGGAGCGGGAGGGAGGGGGGGGTGGGGACGCGTACGTATTCCGCCATGGTGGAGGGGTGTGTGGCGGGGATGCGGAGGCGGGAGGGTGGAGGAGGAAGAGAGTAGTGGGGTGGTGATGGGCGAATGTGTGTGCGTGGGGAGGGGGTGGGAGAGTCAGGAGGTGGAACACGCGCGGTGGCCTGTGCTTGCTGGTGGTGGTGTGTGGTGTGCGTGGCAACGGACCGTCGGCATGGTCGGGAAACGGAAATTGGCCTTGCCGTGGCGGAGGAATTTCCTCGTCGTGCCGGTGCTGGTAGGTGCTTTGCCTCCACCCACCGCCTTGCCCCCTCCCTACCACCACAATCGACGTCATCGCGAGTCATCATTCGTTCCGAGTCGACGGTGATTGTATGGTGAAAGCTATTGACGGCGAACGAGTAACATTCGTTGGAAACGCCACACCCGTCGCTACGACAACAAAAGTAACAACAAACATGTCTTCTGGTCCCGTGCTCGAGAACAAGAAGTGGAAGATTGTACGCAAGCGGAGGGGGTGGAGGTGATAGGGTAGGGTAGGAGGGGGAGGGGGGGGGGGGGAGGGAGAGAAGGGCGGGGGAAGGGGAGGGGGGGCGGGGGGATATGTGGTGCGGTGCGGGGGGGTGCCTGTTGTTCACCAGAAACGAAAAAAACATGAAATGCGAGGTGGCAACCGAGCGGTGGCGGAGCGAGACAGGGAAGAGGCAGAGGAGGAGGAGGAGGAGGGGCGACTGGGACTCACGGGAGCACTGGTGTTGGGGGTAATGGTGGGGGTGGGGGCGATGCGGATGTAGGAGAATGTCGACGGCAACTCGGAGCTCAAGGTGGAGATCGGTGAGATCGGCCAGTCGGTGTACATGTACAACGTCAAGAACTCTGTTGTGCAGATCTCGGCCAAGTGCACTGCGGTGACGCTCGACAAGTGCGAGTCTGTTGGCGTGGTGTTCGAGGGTGCGGTGGCGTCGTGCGACACGGTCAACTCGAAGAAGGTCCAGATCCAGCTCCAGTCGGGCCACTGCCCGCAGTTCAACATCGACAAGTCGTCGTCGGTCAAGGTCTTTGTCAACTCGGACGTCCGCGAGGAGAACGCCCCGACCTTTGTCACTGCCCACTCGCAGGAGGTGCTTGTCATCGTCCTCCGTGGTGAGGACCAGGACCCGCTCGAGCTGGCCATCCCCGAGCAGTTCCAGTCGGTCTTCTCCGGCGACTCGCTCCACACTGCCCCGACCGACCACCTCGGCGTCTAATCGAACATGGGCCTCCTCCCTTGCTAAACGTGCTGCGTTTTCCTTCCTTGTCCTGTCCCCTCCCCCCCCCCCCCCCTCACATCGTCCCCCTCTGCCACAGATCTACACCTACTCGAACGGTTTCTGTGACGTGGGTAGTGTTGTGCGCACGTCAATCCGAGATCAAGCAGATCTCCTCACAGGACACGGGCTCGCCCCGCTATCCCAAAGCAAGGGCAATAATGCCCTTCACTCTGACATGCCTCCCCCTCCTTCCCCGTCACTAGCGCCCCGACACCAGAAAACGCCCCCACCCCTTTGCATTCGATCCCACTGGTTATCTTCCCCTCCTCCCCCTCCCCATCAACCATGCATCAACGGCCTCTATCGCCCCCCAGCGGCAAACGCCACTCACTCGGAAGCCATCACCACCCACCCACCCCCCTCTGACCACCCCACCCTACTCTGCCACCACT
>NW_013657652.1:339675-344712 GCF_000142905.1 Thecamonas trahens ATCC 50062
CTTTATTTTTTGGGACATTGGGACATTCTCCCCCTCCCCCTCACCCCACACTCCCCCTCCCCCTCACTCCTTCTCCCCTCTTCTCCATCTCCTCCCGCAGATGATGTGCGATCGTCTCCGGCTATGGAGTACCCCTCGTCGATGGGGTCGTCGTCAGCTGCGCCTGTGGCGCCGTCGTCGGGCACCGGCCTCGTGCGGGCGCTCTCGTCGGGCGGCTCGTCGGCGGTGGACGTCGATACCCGGACGACGTTCCGGTCGCGGTCGCGGTCGCTCTCGTACGGCTCGCCGTACCGCAATGACCTCGGGCTCTCGTCGCGGATTCTCTCATCGGTTGCCGAGTACCCGCTGTCGTCGTCGGGCTCGCGGGCGCCGAGCTCGGGTGGCGGGCGCGGGCTGAGCTCGGGTGGAGCGTTGGGCTCGGGCGGAAGCGGGGCTGGTGGCCCCGGCGGGCCGCCGAGCTCGGGCGGAGCGGGTGGGCCTGGAGGCTCCGGACGTGGCGGCTCGTCGCGCGGCTCGACCGGCTCGAGCACGTCGAGCTCTGCGGGCACGGCGCCACAGACGGTTATCTGGGGCACGACGGTCAACGTCGATGACACCATGCAGCGGTTCCGGCGCTTCCTCCGCGACTTTGAGATCGACGGCGCCAACGAGCCGCTGTACCCGGGCCTGCTGCAGAGCATTGCGCGGACCGAGGTGTACAACCTCAACCTCGACACGGCGCATCTGCGCAACTACGACATGGAGCTGTACCGCCAGATGGTGGCGTTCCCGCAGGAGATCATCCCCATCTTTGACCTTGTTGTCCACGAGCTGTTCATGGAGATGTATCCTGACCACGACCAGTCGCGGCGGATTCAAGTCCGCACCTTTAACCTCGAGAGGGTGTTCAAGATGCGCGACCTCAACCCAGACGACATCGACAAGATGGTCTCGATCCGCGGCATGATCATCCGGTCGACGCCGGTCATTCCCGATCTTAAGAAGGCCTTTTTCCGCTGCTCCATCTGCGACAACCCGGCCGAGGTCTTTATCGACCGCGGACGCATCGACGAGCCGCGGAGCTGCAGCAACTGCGGCACCAACTACTCGATGCAGCTCATCCACAACCAGTGCTACTTTGCCGACAAGCAGGTGGTCAAGGTCCAGGAAACACCAGAGTCCATTCCCGAGGGCGAGACGCCGCACACGGTCAACCTGTGCGCGTTTGACGATCTCGTCGACGTGGCCAAGCCCGGTGACCGCGTCGTCATCACCGGCATCTTCCGCGCGCAGACCGTTCGCGAGAACCCGCGCCAGCGGACCGTCAAGTCCATCTACCGCACCTACATCGACGTCATCCACTACCGAAAGCAGGAGTCGGGCCGCCTCGTGTCAGAGAACCCGACCGCCGAGGCCTCCTCCGAGTTCTACACGCCATTTGCCGAAGACACACAGGCGTCGGCGTTTTCGGACGCCGACGTGGCCTCCTTCCGCGAGCTCGCGGCATCGGGCAACGCGTACGACGTGCTCACAGCTTCGCTCGCGCCCGGGATCTGGGAGATGGAGGACGTCAAGCGCGGCCTACTGTGCCAGCTGTTTGGCGGAACGAACAAGGAGATGCCTGCGGCGCGGTCGGGCCGGTTCCGCGGCGAGATCAACGTGCTTCTCTGCGGCGACCCCGGTACGTCCAAGTCGCAGCTGCTGCAGTACGTGCACCGGCTTGCGCCGCGTGGCATCTACACCTCGGGCAAGGGCTCGTCGGCGGTCGGCCTCACAGCGTACATTTCCAAGGACCCAGACACCCGCGAGCTTGTGCTCGAGTCGGGCGCGCTCGTCCTCTCGGACCGCGGCATCTGCTGCATCGACGAGTTTGACAAGATGTCCGACTCGACTCGCTCGATGCTTCACGAGGCCATGGAGCAGCAGACGGTCTCCATTGCCAAGGCCGGCATCATTTGCACGCTCAACGCGAGAACCTCGGTCCTGGCCTCGGCCAACCCGGTCGAGTCGCGGTACAATCCCAACCTCTCGGTCGTCCAGAACATCGAGCTCCCGCCGACGCTCCTCTCGCGGTTTGACCTCATTTACCTCGTCCTTGATCGTGTTGACGCCCGCCTCGACCGCAAGCTTGCCAAGCACATTGTCTCGCTCTACATGGAGGCTCCGCCGGAGCCCGAGGTCAACGTCGTCGAGAAGGACTTTTTCACAAAGTACGTCTCGTACGCCAAGCAGAACATCGAGCCGGTCATCTCTGAGGCGGCCATGAACGCCCTCGTTGACGGCTACGTTACTATGCGCAACCCGCCGGGCTCGGCTTCGTACGGCTCGCAGGCGTCCAAGAAGGTGATCACCGCCACCCCGCGCCAGCTTGAGTCGCTCATCCGCCTCTCCGAGGCTCTGGCCAAGGTCGAGCTCGCCGAAGTGGTCACCGTCGACCACGTCAACGAGGCCATCCGCCTCATGCGCGTCGCCCTCCAAAAGGCCGCCACCAACCCCAAGACCGGCACCATCGACATGGACCTCATCACCACCGGCCTCTCCACAGACACCCGCGAGCTGCTCGCCCGCCTCCAGCGCAAGGTCAACGACATTCTCGCCGCCTCGCGCACCCCGTCCATCTCGTTTGAGGACATTCTGGCCAAGGTCGACGACCCGGCCGTCTCGCGGACCGACCTCCACGACGTCATCACCCAGATGGCCGACCAGGAGCTGGTTGTTCTCTCCGGGACGCAGGCGAACCCCACCGTTCGTCGCCTCTGACGCCATCTGCTGGCCCTCAAAATAGTTAAATGCTTTGCTACGTCGTTGGTGCCTCACATCTTCCCCGCGGCCACCGGCACATCAAAGTCAACCACGTCGGCTAGCTGCGACGGGAGGCCGTGCGATGCGCACTTGAAAACAGCTTGACGTCCTCACACACCACGCCCACAACGCGAGTTGAGCCGGACGACACGCCGTCAAGCTGGACCAGCGCCGGCGCCATCCACGCCTTGACCCCGACGTCGTGGACGGTGAGCGGTGCCGTCAGGTGCGCCTGGACTGCAAACGACGCCGTGCCCGAGGTCGGTGCGTAGACCTGCTTCTCCACGGCAAAGGCGATCGACTCAAAGTACCGTCCCAGCCGCGAGGTCTCGTTGGCGTGCTGCGGGACAAGCGAAAAGCCCCACCCAGTGATGCCGACTTCGCCGGCAGGCACCCCCGGCTTGCCTGTGATGGCCGCCGAGTGAGCCGAGCTCGGCGCCCAGAGCGACGACACGAGCTCGACGCGAGCGCCGGGCGTGACTCGTCCGCCGGCGGGCGCAGCTAGGACAATAGTGGCATCAAAGACCGCGTCAAAGGTCATCCGCCAGTTGAACGGCTTGCCGCCGCCCTTGTCGGGCGTCCACGCCCGGCCCAGCTCAAACGCGAGGTCAAAGTGGAGCACGCCGCTCGCGCGGTCGAGCACCACCGAGCCGTTGTCAATCTCGACTGCGATGTGGGTGGCCCAGATCCCGTTCGAGTTGCACACCTCGCCCGGCGGCTGCAGCGCCGGGTTGCACGACATGTTGAGCGCAAAGCCGCCGAGGAGGACCGCCGGCTCGGCGGCGCCGGCAGCGGGGCCCATGCTTGCCAGTGCCCTGGCCACATCGAGTTGACCGTGGAGGACAAACGCTGACATGGCCACCGGATCGTCGTCGGGCCCAGTCGCCGAGTCGGTCCAGTTGATTGCGAGGGCGGTGGTGAGCAGGGCTGCCGGCGCCGCCGGGCTGGGTGCGATGACCGCTAGCGTCGTTGTCGGGTGCGCGTAGTCGCCGTCGACGCCCGGGGTGAACGCCATGGCCACTCTGCCCGCGGATCGGTTGGCGCGCGGTACCATGGCAGTGCCCAGTGGGCGCGAGGCGAGGGTACCGAGCCGGTGCGGGGTGGCTGCCATGCCGCCGATGCGGAAGAGCCACTTGTAGTCGAAGCCTTGCCAGACGATGGCGGGCGGGGAGGCTGAGGTGGCGGGGGTAGAGAGGACGAGAACAAGGACGAGGACGAGAACGAGGGCAAGTGACAGATGCATATATATATGTGGGTGGTGGTGGTGGTGGTGGTGGTGGTGTGTGGGGGGGGGGGGGGTAGCGAAGAGTGTGTGGTGCGCCGCGTGACAGGTGGCGGCATGCATGGCAGGGCAGGGCAGGCCATCCGGGCATTGGCCACCATTCAAGGTTCAATTCGATGGTAGGAGGAGGGAGGAGGAGAAGGGGTGGGGAGGGCGCATTGCAAAGGGTACAACCTTAGCCAAAGAGCGAAGTCTTGGCCATGATGCGCATAAAGTCGTCCTGCGAGACCTCGCCGTCGCCGTCGCGGTCGGCCTCGTCGATCATCTCCTGCAGCTCCTCGTCGGTGAGGTTCTCGCCGAGCTCCTTGGCGACGCGCTTAAGGTTCTTGAACGAGATCTTTCCAGTGTCGTCGTCGTCAAAGAGACGGAAGGCCTTGAGGATCTCCTCCTTCCCGTCGCGCTCGGACATCTTGGAGACCATCATCTGCTCAAACTCCGAGTACTCGATGGTGCCCGAGCCGTCACGGTCGACGTCCGCGATCATCTTCTTCAGCTCGTCGCGCGACGGCTCAAAGCCCAGCGCACGCATAGCCACCTTGAGCTCGCGGGCATCGATGGTGCCCGACGAGTCCGTGTCGAAGAGGTCGAACGCCTCGCGGATCTCCTGCCGCTGCTCCTCGGTCAGCTCCTGCCGCCCGCCACGCCCGCGCCGCGACGAGTATCCCTGCCGCAGTGATGCCTGCACTCCACCATGCACCATGTACCGTATCGCCCCGCACTGTGAGACTCGCTCGCACCGTGGGTCCCTCTCCCCCCTCTCCCCCTACCGCCCTCCCGCCCCTCCCCCTTCACTCTCCAGCACTCGCTCCATCACCGGCACGACAACGACCAGCACCACGAACACCACGACAACGACAAGCCTCTCCCCCCTTCCCCTCCTTCCCCCCTCCTTCCCCCTCCAACAGCGCGCGCTTTTTGCCATTTTCCTCGCCTTCCTCCACCCCCGCCACCCCGCCAGTTTATCTAAGGAATTC
>NW_013657652.1:344812-375743 GCF_000142905.1 Thecamonas trahens ATCC 50062
CCACCCCGCCACCCCGCCAGCACGCCACCCCCTCCCCTCCCCTTCCCTCTCCCCTCCCCTCCCCTCCCTCCCCTCCATTCTCCTTCACACTCTCCCCTTTCTCCTCTCCGTACCATAGTGTGTTGTCGTCGAGTGTTACTACTTCCCCCACCCCCTCCCCCCCCCCCCCCTCCCCCCCTCCTCCAGTCACCAACTGCCGACCGACGACAGCAGGCCGCTGCCGCCCTGCCCTCCCTTGCCCTCCCTCTCTCATCGGCTCTTCTTCAATCGCAGTACGGGAATTCAGCTAATGACGCAGCACCCGCCGGACGAGGTGTCTACTGGCGGCGGCGGGTGCTTGTTGCGCCGCTTGTCGAGAAAGGCGATGTCGTAGGGAAGGAGCGGCGTGGCCGAGGCAAGCATATTGGCAGCCGAGACAAAGTAGTTGCGGAGCATCGGCTGCCCGGCCGACGCGTACTGGGTCGCCTGCCGGTGCATGTTCTGCAGGGCTTGCTGGACCGCGGCACCGTTGGTGACCATGGCGTGCGAGGTCGGCGCCGTAAACTCCGACTTGAGCTCGTCCTCGCTAGGCGCGGCACCCGACGGCCCGGCAAGGCCCGCCACACCGGCCGACGACGGCGCAGGAGGCGGCGGCGGCGAGGCCATGCCCGGCGAGGCCATGCCCGGCGGCGGTGGCGCGGCGCGGGAAGGCGAAAACGGCGACGGCGCACTCTGTGCGCTCTGCGCCGCCGCTGGCCGCTGGTTGATCGGCCGGTTAAACGGAGCCTCTTGCGCCGCCGCCTGGAACGCGTTGTATGCGTCGTGCAGGAGCCGCAGCAGCTGCTGTCCAAACAAGCTGACATACTGCGGGAGCTGGACCCGGAGGGGCGACGACGGACCCGAGGCTTGCAGGATCTGCAGAGCCGCCTGCGCCGTCGTCCGTACCTGCTCTGTCACCGAGTCTGACGTGACCACCCCGTGTTCGACAAGCCGGAGCAGTAGCCGCCGCATCTTGGCAAATGCTACCAGATCCTCACCCCACTGCGCATCTTTCTCCTCGTCTGTCCGGTTGTCTTGCACCGCCGGCTGCTGCGAGCTAAACGGGCTCTGCGGGAACGGCGAGCCGCCAAACGGCGACGCAGGCGGCGGCCGGGCCGCCGCCTGCGACGAAAACGATGGGCTCGAGCTAGAGAAAGTGTTCATCTGCACGCTCGAACCCGGCGCTTGCTGCCTGCCCAAAGCTGTCCGCGGTGGCGGCGTAAAGATCCGTGTCGGCGCCCCTCCGCCAGCTGCCGGCGCAGCCCCAGGCGAGGCAAAGTTGTACGGCTGACCGGATTGTCTGCGCAAGCGACTTGCGGTTCGTGAGTGAGCACCAATGGTAGCAACAAGTTCTACCTCTGTCCGGACCAGTCTGGCTAGCCGCTAGGCCGCCTGCCTCGCCGACTCGCGGCGCCGCCGTCTGCCCCTGACCATGCTACGCCAGAGCGTGCTGATCGCCACCCTGCCCACCGCGCCAGCCCACCGCCTCCAACGGCGCACCGGCGCGACCACCAGCCACACCGCACACCCACCGCTACTCGCTACCCTTTCCACCACAACCCGTTGCACCACCCACTACACTTTGTGCTATACCCCCCTCCCCCCCCTCCCCTTCCCTGCCCCCACCAACTGTGCCCCAACGTACGCCATGCCCAACCACGAGAGAGAGAGAGAGAGACAAGGTGCGCGACTGGTGACTGGTCATCACTCAACACTCGCTAGCCACTCACCAGCCGCCCACCGGCCGCCCACCAGCCGTCGCTGGTGATTGGCCACCGACCACCGGCCAATTCGCCCGCCAACCCGCCGGCCTCCTCCACCGTTCATTCGCGGTTCACCGTCTCCACCTGCATCACCTCACCCTTCGTCCCCCCCCTCCTCCTCCCCCCCCCCCCCCCCTCCTTTCCTCTCACCACACACCACCAGTACCACCCTTTCTAACATAGACACACATGGAAACGGTTGATCCGGCAGAGCTCGACCTGTTCTGTCGCGAGTGCGACATGCGCTTCGACTCGGCGGCCAAGCTCGCCACCCACAAGCGCAAGTTCTGCGTCGACTCGGTCTACGGTGATCCACAGGCGCTGCAGGCCAAGCTGCGGGCCGGGGAGAAGCTCGGACCAGGCGTCTTTGACTTTGAGGCTGTCAAGGCGCATCTCGCGCGCGACGGCAAACGCGACCCGCTCATTGCCAAGTCGGCGGTCGGCGACGTCCGCGCCACTCTCCGCTCGTCGGCCACCGACGTCGACAAGATGCACGCCCACCTCATTTCGCAGCGCCAGAAGGAGCACGTCGAGGAGCTTCGCAAGCTCAAAGTCGAGCAGGCACGAATCCGCTCCGAGCGCCAGTCCGAGGAGACCAAGTTGCTCAACAAGCTCAAGGAGCTGGAAGAGCTCAAGGTCACCGAGCTCCGCGATCGCATGGACCGCGAGCGCGCCCGCCGCGAGTTGGAGAACATCGACCGCTCGCGGCTGACTCAAATTGAGCGTGAAAAGGAGGATGAGCTGCGTCGGCTCGAGCGCGAGCGTGCCGAGCTCGATCGGCGCGAAGCCGCCATCCAAGACGAGATGGAAGCACTGCAGTCGCGCATCGCCTCGGCCGCCGACCGCCACACCGCGAATCGAGCGCAGATGGACGAGATCCTGCAGTCGCCGGTCCGCAAATCGGCCAAGGCCACCGGCGGTGAGCTTGCTTCGCCGCGCGACAAGCTCGCTGCCGTTCGTCAGGAGCGCGCCGAGCAGCGCGGCGCAAAGTCTGCACTCGCCCAGTCGCGCCACCAAAAGCTGCTCGAGGAAAAGCAGCGCTTGCTAGCCCGCCTCGCTGAGCTCGAGGCGGCCGATCCCGAGGCCGATGGCCCGCCGCTCGACGCCCTCGTCGACGACCTCGCCAAGCGCCAGGCGAACGAGGCCCAGCGCCTCCGCCAGCTCCGCGCCACACAAGCCCGCCAGCTCGAGAAGGAGCGAGCGGCCACGCTCGACCTCGATCAGTTTGAGGTTGAGATGGCCGACAATACCCGCGGCGGACTCGATGCCGGCATCTCCGAAGACGTCTACGCCACCGAGTTGACTTCGGCCCACCGCCAAGCTGACGATGCGCTCAAAGAGATCCTTGCTGCCGAAAAGGCCAAGGCTCGCTCGCTCGAGCAGCAAGTCCACGCCAAAGAGGAGGCCCGCCTCCAGGCCATTCGCGAAATGGAAGCTCGCGAGCGCCGGACAAAGGAGGAGCTCGAGCGCAAGCACCAGCGCGAGCTCGAGCGCTTGCGAGAGGAACCGCCGCCGGCGCGCTGGCTGCTGCATCCGAGGCCATGGCTCCAGTGCAGGCGCAGGCCTCACCACGGCCGACCACCAGCTCGGGCTCTGCCCGCCTGTCTCCGCCTGCTGCAGCACCTTCGCGGCTGCCGGACGCAAGTCCGACCTCGCCACAGCTTGCAGAACTTCTGGCCGAAATCGAGAGTCTCAAGCGCTCGTACACGGCCTCGGGTGGCGCTCGTAGCGACTTGCTGGAGATCATCGAGGCTCTCGAGCGCGAAGCCCGCGGAATGGCAAGCGCCGCAGCAACGCCAGCGGCGGCGACAGCCCCGCTCCCCGCCGCCCCAGTCCAACTGCCGCCGGTTATGCCGGCAGCGCCGGGCTCAGCGGCGGCGTTCTTTGGCATGCCCGCACCCGCGCCGGTCTACACCCCGGGCCTCGGACCGATGTACCCGGGCATGATGGCGCTGGCGGATCCGATGCAAGACCTGCTCTACCGCAACGAGATGGAGAACATGCGACTGGCCGAGGAGATGGAGGCGTTTCTCAACGAGAATGACGGCGGCAGCTCTGGCTGGCGCGACGAGTTTTCCAGCAAAATGGACCGCATCTCGCGCCGGCTGGAGGCTGCTGCCGGCGGCGGCTCGGGCGGCGGCGGCAGCCGGTCGTCAGCTTCGGTTCTCGAGCTCCTGCGCGAGATGGAGGCGCTCGAGGCCGGCCGAGCGGGCTCCGGTGACGACGAACTTCGTGCGCTCAAGCGAGAGCACCTGAAGGACATGATGATGCTCGAGTTTGAGAAGGAGAAGACCCGCAACGTCATTGAGCTCAATAAGCTGCGTATGGAGGGCGAGGCTGCGCTATTTCCGGACTCGGGCATGTACGCGCCGGACCCGACGCGAGTGAGGATGGACATGCACGCGGCCGCCGGTGGTGCAGGCCCGGCCGACATGGGATCGGCCGCCTACGACCCCGAGGATGGTTTTGCGCTCTACTGGGACTTTGTCGACGGCCTGCCAGCCGATGCACACCTTGTCCATCTTGCTTTTGCCCTCTTTGACGGGCCCGACGCGAGGACGCCGATCAAGTCGGTGCCCGCCGTCGAGTCGGTGCTGGATCCGCTCGCTGCCGAGCCGGGCGCCCGCATTGCGGTCATCGACTCGAAGCGCCGCTTCCACCGGGTGCCTATTCTACCGGACCTTCGCATTATGGTCGAGGTTCAGCGGGTCGAGGACGACGGCCATCCCGAGGCTGGCATCGAGCCGACCGTCTCTTCGATTGGCTGGGCGGTAGTGCCTGTCTTTATGGAGTCGCCGTACGACACGCACGGTCACATCCTCAACTCAGGCTATCTGCGTGTGCCGCTGCTTGCGCCGCCGGTCCACGTCGGCACGTCGTTTGGCGAACTCGCCTCGCTGCCCTCGGTTGCGCATGCCGCGCTCTACATCCGGCTCTTTGCCCCCGAGTTCATCGAGAACCAGAACGCGCTCGAGCTCGACGCGTCGAACATGCGCTCCAACTACACATCGATGGCGTGGTCGGTCGGCCCGGCCATGACCGCCGCCGAGTATGCACGCGCACAGGCCGAAGCCTCTGGCTCACCCAACTGGGGCGCGCCGCTGGCCCATACCAGCGGCAGCGGTATCGTGGTCGATTCGGCCATGTCGTCCCGACCGGGTGCCGCCGACCAGCCACCGCTACCGGCCGGCGCTCAACCAACGAACGCTCCCGGCACGGCCTCGGCCTCGAGGCGACAGACATCGGGCGCTGCGTCGCGGCCAGCGTCGGGTGCCAAGCCGCCGCGCAAGTACTTGCCTTTCGGCCTCCGTCTCGTCTCGGCAACAGGCCTTTCGCTGGCGAGTGGTACGCTCCTCGCGGCTGAGGCCTCGATATCGCGACTTGACGAGCTGGGCAGTGTTTCACGGGCTGGCCCGCCATCGGCGGCGACGA
The DNA here is from genome assembly GCF_000142905.1 of Thecamonas trahens ATCC 50062. Taxonomy (NCBI): domain Eukaryota; order Apusomonadida; family Apusomonadidae; genus Thecamonas; species Thecamonas trahens. Next base: position 350,026 of record NW_013657652.1, read on the forward strand.
CCGCGTCGCGCAAAACTGCATCCTCGCAGGTTTGGCGCCTCAAGCCGAGCGAGACCTCTGGTGGGAGTCTCGCATGGGGCGCGCGGCACGAGTTTCTGCCGCTCCGCGCCTCCGAGTCGAAGCTCCTTGTTGTGCGGATTATCAAGCGCGACTCGGGCGTCGAGCAGAACGTGGCGTGGGCGTACACGCCACTCTTCCAGTACAACGCCAACGACGAGCTGGTTGTAGCCGAGGGCTCGCTCACGCTTGCGCTCTTTGAACCGCCGATGGTGGTCCCGCCCGAGCCCGGCGCTGAGCTGGGACCACTCGGCAAGCTCTATCTCGAGGTGTACAACCCCGAGTCGGCCGACGCGGCGCTGATGGGTGAGGACGTGGCAGGCGTGGCACGTAAGGCCTGGATGCGGGTCGAGCTCCCGCTGCCCGACATGTCGGACGCCAATTTGTCAAGCCGGGCGACGGCTTTGACGTGTACATTGATGGTGCGAGGTATCTTCCTGACAACGTGACCGTGACCCGGGCGGTGGGGCGGGTCTTCACGTCGTCGTACGACCAGCCGTGTCCCAACCTCACTGCCGCCTCGCACATCGAGCTTGACGCATCGGTGTACTCGCCAAAGTACTCGGCGCACGCCGCGTTCCGTGCTGCCGTCTTTGACCCGACGTCGACGTTGCTGGTCAAGGTAACCACCGTCGACCGGACAAACGGGAATGTGGCTACCGTCGGGTACGCAGCGCTCAACTTGTTCCTAGTTGTCGACGCGGCGACACGCTTTGATCAGCCGTTGCACTCCGAGTCCGAGTTTGTGCTCAATGACGGTGCTTTCCAGCTCCCGCTGCACATGGGTGGGCCAAACACTGACCTCGCGCTCTCCGGCAAGTCGCTGGCGTCGCACAAGCGCGTCCCGTGCGCCACCATTCTTGTCCGCGTCACCAAGGCGCCACGCGGCTCGGACGGCAAGCTTCTCTCACGGGCCGAGCTCCCCGCGGACGAATGGGAGGCGGCTGGGCTTGCCGTCCCAGCGCCGGCGTACGAGAGCGGAGCTTACGACTCGACCGGAGCAGTGCCCGAGGGATCGGAGACTAAGCTGTACAAGGCCAAGGTGGAGAGCGACGCGACGGCGGCTACGACCATCCGCGAAATTCTTGTCCCGCTTGGCTACATGGGCTCACTCTCCAATGACGACGAAATCCAGGTCTGGCTCGCCGAGCGGCTCAAGCCGGAGCCCAACGCGCCCGAGGTCCTCCTGGACTACGCCTTTCTTGCCCGCTACGTGCCCGAGCTCGGGTTCCGGGTTGCTGTTGATGGCGCACTCAACCTGCCCAAGATCCTTACCAAACGTGGCTCTGGCTGGTCTGCGGCGCTCTTCTCGCTCTCGCCGCCGGCATCACTCTACCATCCGACTACACCGCTTACGTCCGGCGCCGAGTTTACCACCCAGCGCGACTTTACCTCGACCATCCGCTGTCCGCGGTGGAGCGACGGATACAAGAACTTCCGCAATGTCGAGTACAACCCGTACCTAGTCGTTGTCATTGAGGTCTTTGGCGTCGGACTCAAGAAGAAAAAGCGCGGTGAGCTTGTTCCGTGCGGCTGGTCCATCCTCCCGGTCTTTACCGCTCGCGACCAGTACGTCCAGTCGGGCGCGTATCGCATCCCAATGTTCCAGGGCCGGCCCTCTGCGGGCATTCTTGAGCGAGTCTTCCGCCAGCCGGCCTATGACGTGCTCCAGGACGCCATGGCCGCCAAAGAGGTAGTCCCAGTCAAGGGCGCGTCACTCCTTGTCCGCGTCGTTGACGATCAGCGCGACGACGAGTATCGCGAGCCGCGTAACCACGTGTTCGAGCCGTTCCTCTCGGCCGTCGGCAAGCCTCAAAAGTACGTATCGCAGGTCAAGTCCAAGCCGCTCCGCACGCTCGTCCCCAAGGGCTCCACGCCGCTCGAGTGGGAGTCGGAAGCCAACCAGGTCTTTGCCGACGCCATGGGATTGACCCACTATCGCTTTTAGTCGTTGGCTCGGTCTTTTCAGCGTGACGCGGCTTGCATGCCGCATGGGGACTCACGCTGGCGCAGTAAGGATGTGGAGAGCCGGACCGAGCACTCATCGCCGGCGCGAAACAAGCCATGATGGGGCAAGTCACCACTCCAAGCACAACGTCACCATAAAAGAATGCGTGACCAGCTCTAGACGCGCAAGCTGGGCCAGTGTTGCATAAGATCCACCTGTGCTTGGCATCAGATGAGGCTCGGGCACTGGCACTGGGCATGTTCTCGCATCCGCTCGGCACAGTCCCGCACCCCAGATTTCTCGCAGCGGCCACAAATAATCAACCCTTTACGGCAATGAATAGCCAATCAAAAGTCGAAGCATCAATTTTTACACTCCCCTGTCAATGCCGCAGCTCAAGCAGATGGCCACCACAGAATGCACACCTCCACTCCCCCCTCCCCCCCCCCCCCCCCCCCCGTACATCGGAACCAGTATTCGCTCCAACTCGCCTCCATCACGACCGTCATTGCCGATGTACCATGCTTCAGGATGCTGGTGGACACGCCTCGTCCGGCTTCACCACAGAACAATGAACTGCGAAACTAGCGGATACACAATATGCTCACCGAAATTCGCCGCGAGTTGCCGCGGCATGGCGTTTGTATTGCGCTCCCCCCTTACCCTAGTTGTAGACACACTCTTCACCCCCTAGAACCCACCCCCCTCGTCTCCCCCCCCTCCCTCCCTCCCTCCCTCCACTCCCATTCCATTCCACCCTTATACACCACCATCTTCCTACATCACCCGCTTCCTGCCCGCATTCTATGTGGTCAGGACCGCAAAGGCTCGTGCTGGCGAGTCGGCCGGATGGGCTGTTACGCGTGGTGACTCTTTTCGTCGCACTTGCCCTCGTCATGTCGAGCTGTCACGCGACAGCGGTGCCCAAGACCCTCACTGTGAGCGTGGGTACCAGCAACACGGCCCTCAATGCGATTCCCGGTGGCGCGTATGACACTATTTCAGGCACAAAGTACGAGATCGACGAGTATAACCTCGCTCTCGGTGCTTCCTTTGGCGCAAATGCCATTTCCTCTACCACCGGCCGGTACTGGTTCGAGCCAGGCACAACGAGCCTGGAGTTTCAAAAGTTCCAGCTGGATTCTGCGACGACGCTCTTGGTCTCGTACTCACTGGAGGCGGTGTCCGAGATCTCTAAGCCGCTCACAGTTTCGCCGTGGACGGACAACGGGGCGCTCTCAACGCTCTCGTTTTCGGCGCCGATCTCGATCGCAGCAACGTCTGGTAACAACGTGGTCGTCTCGAGCAGCAACATCGCGAGCATGTTCAGCGCGCTTGTGGAGGAGTCTAACTTTGACGAAGACCATTTGGTGCTCAGGATGGCACAGGATGGGTCAACGTGCTCTGGTACGTGCCGCATCTTTTTGCCCATCAACATTCACCTGACTTACTACGAGGTGTGCCCCCCTGTGACGTTTGCGTCGGGTACCGCGAGCAACGCGCGCACCGGAGCCAACTTTGCGGCGGTGAGCGAGGCTGTGACTGTGGGATGTACCGGCGGTATGTATCTGTCTGGCGCACCGAGTGGCGAGGTCGTCTGTCTCGTCGACGGATCATACATGCCACCTGTGGCTGGACTGGCTTGCTCACCGACATTGCCGCCGCCGTCACCACCACCGCCGTCACCGCCATCCCCCCACCCCCCCACCGCCGCCGTCACCCCCACCTCCGCCACCGTCCCCACTGCCGCCTCCTCCACCACCACCGCCGTCGATCGCCCCGTCGCCGACCCCTGCTGAGTTCTTCCTCGCGCCGTCGTCGGCTCCGCTGGAGGGCGGACTCCTCCACGTGCTCTGGCACTCCCAGGCCGAGTTCTTGGCGCGGACTACCTTCTCGTTCCGGCTCTCGGCCGATGTCGGCGCGCCGGACGCGCCTGCACCTGTCGAAGTCCCGGTCGAATGGAGCGCCGACCGCCATGCACTCGTCTTTACCTCACCAAGTACCAACTACACTGGGTACATGGACCTCGAGCTGAGGCGGTACAATGCAAGCAGCGGTGCAACCGCGGGCGTGTTTGGCCTGGGCGGCCTGCTGCAAATTGTTGACCATGGTTGCTTTGCACCTGGATCGGTGCACTACGACGGCAGGTGCCAGTCGTGCACCAAGTTTCCCGGGGCATATTGTCCGGGCGGGTCGCGGATGTGGCCGCTGCCTGGCTACTGGTCACCAAATGAGGAAACGCCACCGACGCGGTGTCGAGTGGCACAGGCATGCCCTGGAGCCGTAGGCGGCGCCGGATGTCGCCGATCAACGCGCCGGACGGAACGCGGCTGACAAGCGTGTGCGCTGAGGGCTACGCGGGTGAGTTTTGCGCGGTGTGCGCGAGTGGGTACTTTGCTGACAACGGCGTGTGTCGGTCGTGCGGAAGCGACGACTCCGCGCGGGCGGATCTTGCGATTGTAGTCATTACGGCGGGAGCCTTTGTGGCGATTGTTGCGACGTCGCTTGCGACATTGTCGGCGCGGCGGCTGGTGCAGGGCATTTCAACGCTACTGCTGGTGCAGCAGGTGGCGATGGCGTCTCGTATCGGACTGCAGCAGCTTGACGACGAGTCGACGCCGGCGTGGGCAGCAGCACTTGTGCGAATTGCGGCGACGATCAACTTTGAGGTGGAGACGGTCCGGCCTGGATGCACCGTGCCGCGAATCTCGTTTGTGACGGTTTACGTGGGAACGCTCGCCCTCATGGCCATGGCTGCGTGTGTCTTTGTCACTGCCGTTCTCCTGCGCATCGTCACAAAGCGGATGCGACTGCCGGTCGGACAGCTTTCTGCGATTTCGCTCATTTCCGAGTCCTCGGACTCTCTTGGAAGCCCGAGCTCGATACTGAGCCACTCTTCAACTTTATCTTCATCGTCATCTTCAACCTCGTCATCGACGTCGTCATCCCGCGACCACGTGCCGGTCATCACCGTCTCCGAGTCGCGCGAGCGACGCAACTCGATCCTCTATGCCAGCCGTGAGTCTGATGCTATCTCGTTGGTCGAGCTACCGGAGTTTCCTTCTGTGGCTAGTCGTGGCAAGAGCCGACGTCGCCGTCGCAAGCGGCGAAACGGAGATAAGGCCGCTTTCCCATCGATCGCCGAGGTGGAACAGCAGGAGGAAGCCCTGGTCGTGGCGCACGATGCCAAGGGTGACATTGTGGTCGTGTCATTCCGGGCGCGGCTCGTGCACGCCATGATTATCTTGGCTGCGATCGCATACTTGCAGGTGTGCGTGCGATCGCTACAGGGCGTGTATTGCGTCCGAGTCGGCGACGGCTCGCTGCGGCTTGCGGTCGAGCTTCCTGTCCGGTGCTATGAGGGGACACACCTCGCACTGTCGGTCATGATCTGGCCGATGGTTGTGCTCTTCTGCGCCGGCTTTCCGGCCTTTGCACTCACGATGGGCCTGCGGGCGGATGCAGTATCGCGGTCTGCTCACGTCCGCGAGCTGCTGCGGGAGCGGTACGGTGTGCTCATCCGCGGGCTCAGGCCTGGGCGGCAGTGGTTCCGGGCACTGCAGTTTGTGGTGACACTGGCGTTTGCGAGTGAGACGGTATTCATCGTCGAGCCTGCGACGCGGCTGTTTGCGGCAGTGCTCAACTTCTCGCTCAACCTTGTGCTGATGGCACTTGTGGATCCGTTTGAGGACAAGCTGCACACGATGCTCTCGTTTGCGACAGGTTTGTTCTCGTGCGCCAAGATCTTGTACTTTGTGTGGCGCGAGACGTCTGGCGGGCTGCTGTTTCTGATTGCGCTCGCGATTGTGGTCGTACTCTCGAGCTTTGCGCTCACGCTAGCAGTGTGGAACATGCTACGGCGGACGCAAGCACTGGCCAGAGTCCACACGGTCGAAGCTGGGCTGACCGGGACAGCGTCCGTTGCCGCCGCGCCTGCGATGACCGGGATGGCAGACGGGTCAAGTAAGGACCAGCCAGAACGCCAACGCTCTGTGTCACTGACCCGAACCGCATTCGACGTTGTTCTCGACTCGGACGGCGATCTCGGAATGGCATCAAACGAGATGGACGAAAGCTCGCTCTCGCGAGCCGGTACCGCCTGCAGCATCGTTGACGACGCCTCGGCGGCTCAGGCCAAGTCGTCTCCGACGCTCCACCCTCCGGCTGCTGGCCGTGGGAAGCTCAAGCGCAACATAACCATGTTGACGAGTATCGGCCGTCTCAGGCGCGAGAGATCAACTCGAGCCGCCCGGGCCGGGATCAGCAGACGGTCTACCTCGGGTAACGTTTCGGGCAACACTTCGGGCAACGTCTCGAGTGAGATCTCGGGCGAGATCGCCGATGTCGGGCGACTCTCGCGTATTCGCTCGGAACAGGCGAGCCCAACGAGGCGTCGCAAGCGGCGGTCTACCATCAAGCTCAAGCCAAAGCCCGAGTTTGTTCCACCCATGTCGTCGATATCGCTTGTATCTCTCACTCAACCTGACGACAAGCTCGACCGCGAGCTTGGTGATGATCTCAACGCCATTTTTGAAGCTCAGGTTGCGGCGCGGACGCCGTCGCGATTGTCGTCAAGCAGTTTGCAAACGCGGAGGCAGACGCTCACACCGACCGAGTCGTCGTCACGATTGTCGTCGGGTAATTTGCAGACGCGGAGGCGGACGCTAACGCCGACAGAGTCGTCGTCGTGTCCGTCGTCAAGCCAGCAGCGGCGGCGCGTGCGCCGTCGCAAGATCAGCCCATAACTCGTCACAGTGCGGTTGTTCGGGCGCGTCATAAAGTGCACACCACAACGCAAAACCGTTATGATGCCACATTGTGCGGGCGCCGCGCGCCACCCGATCGGGTCCTGCATGGCTACGACTTGAGGTGGGTATCATAGGACGGGGCAGCGATGCTGTGTGCAAGAGAGAACGTTTACTGGCCAAGGGCGCGACGCTGGGCCTGCAGCTGGCGCATCATACGGTACTGGGCCTGGACCTGCGAGCGGACATGCTCGGGAGCGACCTTGCGCGAGGCCTTGGCAGCCTTCTTCGCTGCGCGCGAGCGCTCGCGCTTGGCGCGCTTAGCAGCTCGAGCTGACTCCTCCGACTCCATAGCTGCACGAGCAGCCTGGGTCTCGTTGTGGGTGGCGATGCGGAGAGCCTCGGCGGCTCGGCGCCGCTTGCGGGCCTGGCGCTGCGTCATCCGCTCCTCAGATGCCGCACCGAGCGCCGAGTTGACAATTGCGACGTTGCGGTGGACGGCCGAGTCCTCACTCTCGCGGGCCTCCGAGACCCGCGTCTTCCACTTGGTCGGGATGTTGAGCTTGGGAACGGTCTGCGCGTGCTCGCCAAAGGCAACATCGTCGACAAAGTCGTCAAAATCTTTGTCTGGGCCGTGGACCAGTTGCCGCCGCGCCTCGTTGAGCTCCTCAAGCTCGGCAACCTCGGCCTCCTCACGGGCGCTCAGCTGGAGATCGGCCTCATTAGTTCCGCGCAGGACAGACGCGGCCTCGGCTTCGGCCTGCTCCAGCGCCTTCTCTTCAGCCTTGCGGTACTTGTTCCGCCGTGCGCTCGCCTTCTCGGCCACTTGCGCGTCCTTTTCGGCCCGTGCCTGCGCCTCGGCCGCCTTCTCGGCCTTCTTCTTGTCAAAGTACGCCTTGGTCTTCTGCTTCCGCTTCGTCGCCGCCTTGAACGCGGCGTAGAACAAGTTCTCGCGCGAGTAAGCATCATCCTTGCCACCCTTTCCGCCCTTTCCGTTGTCCTTGTCGCCCTTGCCGCCCTTGCCGCCCCTAGCCTTGCCCGCTCCACCGTCGCTGTCCGTGCGCGTTGTGCTTCCACCACCATTGTGTTCACGCTGTGCACGCATGAGGTTGCGCAGACTGCGCGGCAGTTGCTCCTCTATCCCCGGTCCCGTCATCGTTCCACACAATCCCCATAACCCTCTCCGCCGATGAGTCCCAAGCCCACCCGTTCTGACTACCATCCATCTCCGCTGGCCATCCTGCCCCTCCCCCCCCCCGCCCCCCCTCCCCTCCCACCCCCCTCCCACACACCTTCCACTTCCCCACCACGTACCCTCTCTCTGGCTCGGAGGAGTCGGACCCTTGCGGGCGCTCTTGTACAGGTCAAACTTTTTGAGCTTGCGGTGCTTGGCGAGGCGGCCCATGGTGACAAAAGTGGGTAGAGAGAGAGAGAGAGAGAGAGAGAGCAGGGTGCCACCCGCGCTTGCGCCTGTGAAGCCACCGAGTGACACCACCGATGATGGCCCAGTCCGACCCGAGCCCATTCACCGCACCCCATTTGGGCCTGAACTGGGTAGCCTACCGGCCATCTCACACACCACGCACGCATAACCCCCTGCCCATTCCCACACCATGGCCGACTTTACACAAACACTGCCCGACGAACTCTGCGTCCACATTCTCTCCCATCTCGACGTGGCCTCGCTGGCGGCGGCGGCACAGACGTGCACCAACTGGAACCGCCTGGCAGCGGACAATAGCCCGTGGCGAGCGGCCACACATCGCGAGTTTCCGGGCGATCCGCTGGTTCCTGCGCTTGCGCCGCTGACAGCGGCGGTCGGATGGCGACACACCTACCGCGAAGTTGCCCGCATCCGCGCCAACTGGTCGGCCGGCCGCTGCGCGCTGCGGTTCCTCACGGGCCACACCGGCGGGGTGTGGGGCCTGGATCGCCTCACCGACTCGGGCCTCCTGGTCTCTGTCGGCTTTGACAACGTCGTCCGCCGGTGGGATCTGCGTGCCATGGCCGAGGTTGACGTCCTCCGCCGCCTCTCGGCCGGCCCGAATAACTTTCGTGCCGTCGGCGGCGATCTGGTTGTCGGCATCCACGACGGCGCCATCAACATCTGGGATCTGCCGTCTCGCTCGCTGCTGGCTTGCCTCCGCACGCCGTACACTAATTTGACAGCGATGCGGGCATGGCGGGCCAGCTCCGGCCTTCGCATTGCGCTCGGCACCTCGTCCGGCGATGTCCGCATCCTCCATGTTCCACTTGTCCACGGCACACCCGTGCTCGACGAGGCCGGCACCGCAAACTATGAGCTCGAGCTAGACGAGACGCCACACGAGGACGCGGTCCGCTCGCTCGCCGTCGCCGACGACGGATCGGCCATTGTGTCAGCCGGCAAGGACATTGCCATGTTCTCAGTCTCACCGCCGCGGCTCGTCCAGGCTTTTCCCGGCCATACTCCTCTCTCAGTTTCTGCCGTCACCTTTGACGCTACCACAGTTGTCTCTGGCTCGGGCGATCGGACGGTGCGGGTTTGGGACGTGGCGAGCGGGCTCGAGCTGGCTGTTCTTGAGGGCCATACTCGGACTGTGTCAGCTGTTGCCATGGCCGGGTCGCTCATCGCCTCTGGCTCCTCCGACGGCACCGTCCGGGTCTGGTCACGGCTCGACGGCACGCTCCTGCACACCCTCACGCTTCCGGATCCAGCAACCAACTCTGGTCTCGGCAACCCGCTCTCGCTGGCGTTTGACCCGACGTCGATCGTGGTCGGACTCCGGACCGGCTCGATTGCCGTCATTGACTTTGCCGCCGCCCACGACCTCGGCTCGCTCCCGACTCCCTCGGCCAGGGCATCGGCCGTCGGCCGGCGCGACGAGTCGGCCGCGACCGATGCGCCGGCTATTGCTTGGGCAATGGCTCCGATCAAGGTCCCGACATGGCTCTTTAGCCTCCTTCTTCTTGCTGCACTTTACGCTCTGCTCAGTGTTTGCGCGACTTTCGCCGGGTGAGACCCCGGGACGAGCCCATTAGCGGCGAACTCGGTCCGCGCCGCTTTCGCCCAGCCGCGGCAGTGGCCGGGCGGGCCGCCGGACGACCGGCCGGTGAGCCAAACGGCGAGATCGAGCGCGGCCGCGAGACGGCTTCAAGCACGTCGGCAACGGACGGGCTCCGCGCTGGCTGGGCGGAAGCGGAGCCGGGCCGGGCCGAGCCCTGTCGGGTGCGACTCTGCGACGGCGAGGAGCCGGCGGCAAAGGCGAGGACCCGCTCACGGGCCTGGTCGTTGCGGGCCTGATCGCCCTGGGCCGGACTTGCGCGAGGCCCACTGGCGCGACTCGAGCTGGAACCACCGGCTGTCGTCGAGCCGGCAGGAGGAACGCCCGCGGCAGCACGAAGCGCACGCAGCTGCTTGACCAGATGCTTGTTCTCGCGGCGGAGGTCGTTGATCTCAACAATGAGAAAGTGATTTTCTTTGGCGCGGCGCGAGACCTCGCTGGTCTTGAGCGAGATGGTTGACTGCTGCTGCGAGCGCAGGCGCTCGATGGTCTGCTCCATGAACAGCCGCTGGCGGCCAAACTCCTCGAGGCGCGAGTCCTCGCCGGTAAAGTCGAGCGAGTCACGGGCCTCTTTGGAGACGTACGCCTCATACATGTGGCGAATGCCCTCGCGCCACTGCGATTGGTCGGCTTTGGTGTAGAGCTGGTGCAAGTCCTTCTCCATCGCCTCTTGGACTCGGATGCGGGCCTTGAGGGCCCGGTGCATGTTTGCGGCGTCGCGTTGGACGATGGCCATCTTCTTGTCCTTCTCCTTGATGATGAGCGAGAGGTTGTCGACCTCTTTGACATTCCGCTGCAGCTCTTCGTCCATCGAGTTGAGCCGCTGCGCCATTTCGACGAGCGCCTGCTCCTTGGGCTCGAGCTGCTTGGTTAGCTCCTTGTTCTTAAAGTCGAGGACAAACTTGTACTTTTCGAGGTCCTGGTTGAGCTTCTTGGTCTCCAGGATGCGCATCTCCTTGTCGGCAATGATCTCGTCACGCTCGTGGACTGAGACCCGAAGGAGCGAGAGACGGCGCTCGAGCTCGGTAATTTCGCCGCGGAGCGTGTCAGCCCGCGTGTGGAGTCGTGCGTTCTCGGCCGCGAGCGCGTCGCGCTCCTTGACGGCGTCGGTGTACTGCATCTTGAGCAAGGCGCGGTCATCAGTGAGCTGGACCGTCTTCTCAGATGCAGCCGTCTTGATCACCTCCTGCACCTTCTTCATCTCCATGACTTCGTCGTCGTGGTCCTCGGCGACCTGCCGCAAAATCTCGGCGTGCTCGAGGTCGTTGAGCTCGAGCTCCTCGACGAGCTTGTCAAACGCCGCGAGCTGCGTGGCCAGATTGGCCTCGTAGTCCTGTCGCATGCGGACCAGCACGGCCTTGTGCTCCTCCTCCAAGTGCAGACTCTTGTCCTCGGCATCAGTGAGGGCCTCGTCGTACTCTTCGCGCACACGTGCCAACAGCTCTTTCTGTCGGGCCATTTCGCGCCCGTGCTTCTCCACCAGCGCCCGCAGCTCGCGGCCGTGTTCTTCCTCTTGCTTGCGCTTCTCGGCGTTGAACTGGCGGACTCGCGACTCGTGGATGGCCTGCAGCTCGGCATACATCTCACGCTGGTCGAGCTCGCGCTTGCGCTCCTCCTGCAGCATGTTCGCGAGGTGCTGTTCGGCTTTGCGCGCCTCGGCCTGCAGCTGATACTCTGCAGCATTCGCCGAGTCGGCAAGCCGCTTCTCGAGTGTGAAAACAGAGTTAAGAAGCTCTTGAAAGGCATTCGTCGTTGTGAGGAGAAGGTCGGAGAACCGCTCCGGCACAGGCAGCCGCCGTGGCCGGACCTTGCCGTCCACAACTGGACGGATGGCCGAGAGGAAGATGCAGCCTGTGGCGCCGACCGAGATGAGCAGGTTATTGTCGGGGCTCACCACAAGCTTGTTCACGCCTCCGCTGTGAAGTTGCATGCTCACAGGATCCATCATCGAGTACGGTGCGTCAAATATACGGATCTTGCCGTCGCTCGACGCTCCAAACACCAGATGAGCAGTGAGTGACTCCTTAACCACCTCGCCCACAGCTGTCAGCGGCGTATCCAGTCGCTGGCCATGGAGCGCCAGCTCGGTGCTTGACCCATCGTGGACGACGTCGGCGTCGTCGCCGCGGGCAAGCTCATCCTGAAGCAAGGCCACCCCTCCACCTTCAAGCCGGGTCGTTCGCTCGTAGGTAAAGACTGAGGTAGCAAGTGAGGTCATGCCAAAGTGGCCCGGCCGGTGCTCGGAGACCACCCGCTGAGCGTCGCAGAGGCGGACAATGCGGTCGTTGCCGGTGACTACGACCTGTGTGGCGGCGATCGAGTTGCCAGCGCCCCATGTGCCATGCACCGCTAGGTCGGCGTCGGCGTCAGCGTCGGCCTCGCGGCGTGGGACGGTGCGCAGGGCCACAATGTCATGAAAGGCAACGTCCTTGAAAACCAGCGACGAGGCGACGCTTGCGCGGGTCATGGTCACCAGGTCCCAGTAGTAGATAGCGCCATCGCCGGCGGCAGATGCGAGCATCATGTCGTTGGCCAGAAAAGCCAGATTGGCCACCGGCCGGACATGACCATCAAGCTTGCCGACAAGGCTGAGCGTTGTCGACGAGAAGAGGAGGATGGTGGCACCTGAGGCAGCGGCAAAATACGCGCCATTGGTAGAAAAGCGGAGGACCTTGGCAAACTTGACCTTGAACACGTGATCAACCCGAAAGCCCGAGGCAAGGACCGCGAGCATGGAGACGCCCTCGGAAAAAGCAACGAGGACGTGAAGGCCAAGAGGGTGAAAGGCCACAGCAAGCGGCTCGTCGCGGAACCGGATCGAGTTGGTGCACTGCATGTCGATGTAGTGCCAGACTCGGAGGGTGCGGTCGGCGCCTGCCGTAACCAGAAGCGGCTTGCGAATGGCGCAGTCGACGTCAAGGATGGCCCCCGAGTGAAAGCCCGAGGCGAGGAGTGCAAACGACGAGTCTTCCTCCTCGGGACTCATCTCGGGCGACGAGAGGTCGAGGCCCGACATGGCGATGCAGAGCACTTGCGATGACGAGAGGACAACCGCCACCTCGGATCCTGTCGGCGAGACCGCCATCCACAGCGGCACGTCGTCATAGCGCGATGAGTCGAGCGAGCACACAAGCGACTTGCGAAGCTCGAGCTCGCCTGTCTCAAGGTTCTCCTCGTACAACTTGAACGCCTTGGTCGTTGACGCAACAAGTACGCCGTTGCGGTACGGGACAACGGTTGAGATACCGGTGGGAAAGACGTCCGGTAGGAGGCGAGTCGCTTCACCGGCCTCGTACACTACCAACTCGCCGCGATCGTTGGCAACGCAGAACGCGTCGCCGTGGAACCACGCCGCATCGGTGTTGACCGCGCCTGGCGAGGCCTGTAGCGATGGCGTAACAACCGGGAGCAGCGAGTGCAGCTCGTCGTGAGCCAGCCGCCACAATCGCAAATACTGCCCGCCGACCACCAGCACCGTGTTGGTGTCAAACGGCGAGAACGCAACCCTGAGCACCGAAGTGTGCAGGTTGATCGAGGCGATGACCTTGGACTTTTCCACAGAAAGTACACCAGCTTGGACTCGGGCTCGGCACCAACCGCCACCAAGTAGCGCGAGTCGGAGGAGAACGCAAGCGTAGTGATGGCGTCCACATCAGGAACGCGGAGAACTCGCTCACGGCGGTTGGTCGACAAGTTGTACACCGAGATCTGCGCCCGCCCACCGGCGTCCAGCTCTGCCGCCGCCAGATGCTTACGATCCGGGGCAAGAGCAAGACATCCCATCGTGCGGACGGCGTGATCGGTGGCCACAAACTCAACCGCAGCCCGATCGGCGACCACAACCCGCCGCCCGGCTGGGTATACCATCTTGTGCTCGTCAGCATACGCCAGGCATTGCCGCACTGCCGAGTTGATTCCGAATACATGGCTGTGTGGAGGGGGAGGAGGCGAGTACGCATCCGGAGGCGATGGATGAGAACCGATGGTGAGTTGCGCGTGGATGGGTTGGTGGATGAGGGCGGGAGGGGGAGGGGAGGGGGCGAGAGAGCATGGCCTTTCTCGGCCCAACGTACTACGGCTCCAGCTTGGCCAACACCGGCTCTGGCATGCCAACCACCCGCGCCCGTCGCTCTGCAGCCATGACTGGCGAGTGCAGTTGGGGTGGGGAGGGGTGGGTGAGGAAGGTGGGGAGGGTGGGGTGTGGCTGTGTCTGCTGTCGGCTGGTCGTTGGGTGGGCACGGGCGTTGGAGGCCGGCAGTTGGCGCCGCTTTGGCTGCTCCGCTCTGTGAGGAAAGGCAACCACACCCCACCCCCACACTCCACCCCCACACCCACCCGTATCCACTCGGAGAGCAAAACACACAAACCCTCTCTCTCTCTTTCTCTCTCTCTCTTTCTCGCACTGGTGCCATGGCTGATGTATGGGTCGGACCACCTCCGGCCGGAGGGAAGCGCGGCGCAGGCGGGGCAAGAGCGGGCCGCCGACGCAACGGGGTCGGGCGGACAAAGGGCGCAACTGCTGCGCAACGATCGAAGAGTGGTCGTGGTGGAGCGAGAGCTGGAGTTGAGACCAAGCCTCGGACTGACCCTGCCGCCGACGGCATCGACGACTCTGACGCTGGCAACGCCGTCGCAGATGATGCCGCTGCAGATGACGTCGCTGCAGCAGCGGCGGCTGCGGCGCTCGGCAATGACCAGGCTCAAGATGCCGTGCGGAACGCTGCCAATGGTGGCAGTGAGGGCGAGGGCGAGGGTGTGAGTGATGATGGGGGCTCGTTCAACAGTTTCCAAACCGGTGACGATGAGGCTGTGAGCGACGTGGCCGAGTTCGGCGAGGCCGAGGCGCGGACGCGGCTCGCGTTTGCGATTGGGCCCGAGGCGATGCGGGCCGACTCTGAGGAAGTGGCCAATCGATCGATGGCAGCCATCAACCTCAACTCGTTCTTGATGGGCTCTGCTGGGCCGTCTGTGGGTGATCTCGATGCGTCGGGTGCGTCGCTCGCGCTCGACGGCGACGAGGGCCCGCGGGTGGTGGGCGGCAAGTTTCTGTCGTGGAAGCGGTCGTCGGCGCTGGGCGCCGGCGGTGAAGCTGATGATATGGTCGGCGTCATGCCTGCAATGGCTGGGCTCTCCAAGCAGACCCGGGTCCAACTGAGCCAGAGCCGCACGTGGCCGGTGGCGTACCGCAAGCACTCGCGCGAGGAGCAGATTGTCATGGGCTTTGTCGATAACTTTGACCGCCAGTTTGCGCAGCTCTATCCGCTGCGGCCGCGGCTCTTGCTCACGCCGCCGAACGAGTGCGAGGTGGAGAAGTTTGTGTGCTCAACATTGCGGCCGTCGCAGACGCCGTACGATGAGCTGTACTCGCTCGAGGGCGTTGCCTCCTTTGTCGCCGATCACTTTATCTACGAACCGTTGGCCGAGCCAACCAAGCTCCCGCAGCACCTTCCGTCGCCTGCCACGGTGCTCGAGTGGCAAGTTGGTGACTCGTTTGACCTTGCCATGGTGCTCACTTCGCTCCTTCTTGGCGTCGGCTACGACGCGTACGTTGTCTACGGCACCGCCGCATACTCGATCACGGTCAACGACACGTTTTCGGCGACTTGGCCCGGCCTCGGCCCAAAGCCGCCACCGCCTCCGGCGGCTGCTCCACCAACGACGCCCAAGTTTGTGGTCCAGACCCGGCCGCGGCTGGTGTCCAAGTTTGAAGAGCGAATGGCAGCAAAGCGGGCGGCGGCCGCTGCAGCAGAGGTCGCTCCGCCGACGGTGGGTATGGCAGCCAGTGATGCAGAGTCGAGCGCTGGAGGCGAGTCTGAGACGCGCAACGGGCTCACATTTGAGGTCGGCTACGCGCAGCCACTGCGGCTGACGGCGTCCGACAAGAGCGATGCGCTGCGCGGGAAGCGGGTCCACGCATGGGTGCTTGTCAAAGCCGGCGCGCGCGGCGTGGCCCAAGACGTATTCATCGAGCCATCGCGCGGCCTTTTGCTTCCGCTCTCGACCCGGCTGTACCACTCGATCGAGGCTGTCTTTAACGACACCAACTTTTACGTCAATGTCCAGCCGGTGCCGCCACTTCACAAGGGTCTTCCCTCTATTCGTGGGCTCTGTTTTGCGCTCGACTCGATGGCGGCGTGGGAGCCGGTGTTTGTGAGCGATGGGCACGAGACCGGTTTTGGGCCTGGCCGGAGCGGGATGGGTGGCGCAAGCGGCGCGGCGCTAGCGACTCAAGCCACGACAGCAAAGTCGGAGCTGAAGCGGCGAGTGGCGCAAGCTGCTCAGGACCACGTGCTGGCCAAGGCAGCCGGCATCGATGCGTTTGGTCCATCAGCACCGAGCCTCGACGATGTACACATCGAAGTAAGCGACGACCTGGCGCCGGATGGGACGCCGCTGCGTGCGCTGACGGCGCCGCCGACGTGGGTCCTGCCGCTGGCGCCAGAACGCAAGCGGTTTGAGGAGCGGTATCCAGGTGGCTACAAGGTGGCGCTCTACTCGCGGCTCCGTGTGGAGCAGTACGGGCCGTTCCTGCGGTCGGACGGCATGGTCGAGCGGCTGACGCACTTTGCTGATCGCGACTGCGAGATTGTCTTTCGGTGGACGAAAAGTTCCATGCGCGGCGCGACAGGATGATGGCGCGCGAGATGCATGTCCACGTCCCAGCTTCCGAGCATGTGACGGCGGCGTCGCTGGACTCAGCCGAATCGTTTGTGGAACACTTTGCACCGGGCCGCGAGCACGGCCTACGGACGCTGACGGTGAGTGGCGAGCCGGGCGTGTGTAGCATTGCGCGGACGACCGAGCGCAAAGCGCGGCGGATGCGGATCAAGGTGGCTAGGTACAAGATGGAGTTCTACGCCGAAGGCCGCGACTCGCACGATGACCTGGTCACGCGCGAGGTGGCTGTTGGCTCGGCGATGACGGAGCGATTTGCTGCGGTCTCGTCGTCGGCGGTTCTCGGCGGCGAGCACGTGCTGCGGCGAGAGGCAAAGTTTGCCAGTAACCGGGTCGAGCTTCTCGCCACCCGCCCGCTCGAGGTACTCCCATCGGACGAGGCGCTGCTGGGCGTTGAGGAGACGCTGTCGCGGCGAGCCGAGATTGTCGACGCCGACGACGACGTGGCGCGACGGACGTTTGCAGTCGTGGCCGGCGAGATGACCGAGGTCTTTCACCTCATTAGCGGGCACATCTACCCGTCACGCATTGCGTATCGCAAGCACAAGTTTGCTGACTCGTTGCCGCTCGACAAGGACGAGCTTCCGCCGAAGCCAGCCGATGGTTACTGTGAGCCGGAGCAGACGTCGGCGCGGCAGGCGGCAGCAGGACTCGGCTCGCACGAGCTGTACATCCGATACGTAGCGATGCTCCGTGCGGAACAAGCGGCGATCAAGGCCGTGCTCGGCGCTGCCGTCGAGACCAAGGCCATTCTGGCTGCGCGCGAGAAGGAGCGCGAGCGGACGCTGCTGATGATTTCGGTGTACGACACGCTGCGGCGGCGGCGGGTCAACCGCGGGGCAGACTCGCTGGCGGCAGCGGCGGCACTGCGGGCGTCGGACGTACCGCCAGAGCTTGCCGACGACCCGTTCAGTGTCTTCTTCCATGGCAAGCTGCCGACGTCGGCGGCAGAGGCGCACGCGGTCAAGAACGAGGCCCTCGAGTTCCACCGCGACCGGATCATTTCGCAGGTCCTCATCATCGAGTCCAAGATGGCCCGCATTCGCCAGTTTCTCAAAGAGAAAGAGGCGACCATCATCCGCAACCAGGACCACACCACGCCCGAGCAGGTCGCGGCCTTTGCCGACGAAAAGGTTCGCCTCCAGTTCCGCCTCCGGGTCCTCAAGATGCGCAAGGACGGGATCCTCAAGACCTACCGTCGCAAGTTCAAGGTTGTCGCTCGCCAGCTCTGGGAACACCCGCTCCTCGCGCCGTGGCTCAAGCGCAAGGACGACAGCGATGCGCCCGATGGCGGCGAAGATGCGCCTAGCGAGAGCGGGGCGTCTGGCACCGGCGGTAGCGGCAACGCCGAGGCAGAGCCTGGCGCTGGCATCGCCAACAGTGGCGTTTAGTGTGTGGACTTGAGGTGATAGGCCGGCACAGCATGCGGCTCACACTTCCTGCTTGCGGCGACGGCCCTTGTGGCGCCTGCGCGAGCGCTTGCGCGAGCTCTTGTGCGAGCTCTTGCGCGAGCTCTTGCGCGAGCCCTTGCGCCGTGATGCAGATCGGCGCTGGCGACCCGCTTCGTTGCGGGCCTCGAGGCGGGCGAACGGCTTGTAAAAGTACGAGCGAAAGCAACCGACGAGAAAGGTGACAATGGCCGCCATGGCGAGGACGGCGACAAAGACAGTGATGACCGAGATGAGGCCCACCTCGTCTTCGTCTAGCTTGCGCGGCTGCCTGGCAGGGCCGACGGGAGGCGGGTTCTGAACTCCAGTACGGGGCATGCAGGACAAGTAGAGTGAGTGATTGTACCGGATGCATGTGTTGTGGATATGGTTGTCGTACCGGCTGTGGTGGGGTGGCTGTGGTGGGGTGACTGTGGTGGGGTGGCTGTGGTGGGGTGGCTGTGGTGGGGTGGCGGGGTAGTGGTGCCCACGACAACTTGCTCCCACTGCGCCCTCCCCTCCTCCCACACACCCCCTACCCACCCCCTCATCACCCCCATCACCCCCCACCCCCCACCCCCACCCCCTTCCCTCCTCATTATCCCCATACTCCCCCCGTACCGGTGTAGACATGGCCTGCCACTCCCACAACTGCAGAGAAGAATGCCACTCGGCAGCCACCCCCCCCCCCCCCTCCCCCCTCCCCCCCTTCCCCCCTTCCCCCCCAACCAAACCACCAAACCCCAAACCCTCACCCGGCGGTGGAACAGCGGATGATCCCCGCCGTCAGCCACGGCCACACCGCTGACGACAGCACGTAAGCACTGGCTCAACCAATAACACCACCAGCGGCAAGTGGTACCACCTCACTCACTCACTCACCACCACCACACCACCACAGCACGCCATCGCTACCACACCACCCATGCCCCACACCACCGTCATCGTCCCGCCGTCGGCCCTCCCGGCCCGCCCGCTCGCGGCTCGCCTCGTCCTCGCCGCCAGCTACGCCTCGATGGGCGCTGCACTGTGGGTTCTCTGGCTGCCGCGCTGGCTGCCGCCGGCCACGCTCCCGCTCGGCCTTCCGCCCACTCCGCGTGATGCAAGCTTCGGCTGGCTTGTCCGCCTCGCTGCTGTGGCTGCTCTCGGCTACTGCCCGGGCGCCCGGCTGGTGGTGGCCAAGCCGCTGCTGCGGAGCCCGCCCAAGTTTGTTCCGCTCGCCCGCCACGCCGCCCTCGCTGCCGCCCTCGCCGGCCTCGCATTTCTGTTGGGCCCAACCCCGCTGGTCGATCTCGTCGCCCCGCTCCTCCCGCAGGGCGGGTTCTTGGCCTCGGCCGCGTCGGCCATCACTGCCGCCGCCGACGCCGCCATCTCCTTTGCCGGGCCCATGCTCGGTGCCGCCTTTGTGCTCGGCGCTGGTGTCTTTGTGGTGCCGGCCCACTTTGAGCGGTCGAACCCGTACGCCACGGCGACCGGCGACAACGGTACGATCCCTGTGCCATCGCCGCGCCGCGGCGTCCTGGTGGCCAACCTCGGCACGCCTGTGGCGCCGCGGCCGGCAGAAGTCGCCACCTTTTTGCGCGCCTTCCTCTCGGACACGCGCGTCATCGAAGTTGCGCCGGCTGTCTGGTGGTTTGTGCTCAACTGCATCATTGTCCCCATTCGCAAGTACTCGTCGGCCATGCTCTACTCGCGCATCTTCTCCGAAGACGGCAAGTCGCCGCTCCTGCTGTACGGCACCGAGCATGCCACGGCGCTGCAGGCCGCGCTCGGCGACAAAGACTTTGACGTCCAGCTTGGCATGCGCTATGGCGAGCCATCGATCGACCGCGCCATCGCGCACTTTATGGCCGAGGGCGTCTCGGACATTGTCGTCATGACCGCCTACCCGCAGTACTCGGGCACGACGGTGGCCTCCATCTATGACGCCGTCTACGCCGCCGCCCTTCGCTACCGCCACGTCCCGGCCATCACCGTCATCCCGCCGTACTACGACCACCCCGCATACATCTCTGCCATCGCCAGCCGCATGCGTGAGACCCGTGCCGCGCTCCCGGCCGAGCACGCACCGCAGCTTACGCTCTTCTCATTCCACGGCATTCCGGCCTCGTACGTCCACCGCGGCGATCCGTATCCGGCCCACTGTGAGGCTACCGCCGCCGCCGTCGCCGCCGAGCTCGGCCTCGCGCCTGACGCCTGGCATCTCTGCTACCAGTCGCAGTTTGGCTCCGACCCGTGGCTCCAGCCGTACACCGACGAACTGCTCGTCGAGCTGGCCGAGGCCTGGACCGGTGATGGCCCGCTCAACATCCTCGCCGTCTGCCCGGGCTTCCTCGTTGACTGCCTCGAGACCATCGACGAGATCGGCGAGGTCTCAGCCGAAGTCTTTGCCGAGGCCGGTGGCGGTAAGCTCACTCTCGTCCCCTGCCTCAACGCCGATCCCACCTGGATCGACGCCTCGGTCGCCATTGTCCGTGACTCGCTTCCTGCCGCCAGCAACTCGGCCAAGCCAGCCGACGACCACAGCTCCACCACGCCAACCACCACCACCACCACCACCACCACCACCACCACCACCACCACCACCACTCTCACATGCAATACGTCTGGTCGTCGGTCTCGGCCACCCTCGGCCTGCTCGACCTGCTCGCCACACGCTGGGCGCGCGAGCCGTTCTTATCGGACGGCCCGGGCTGCGAGCACGCCTTCGACGCCTGCTTCGACCTGCTCACCCGCGACATGGCTGCTGCCCCGCCCCCGCTGCCGCCTTCCGACGAACTCGCAATCTCCTGGGGGCCTGCCGGTGGTCTCATCCATCACGGATCGGCGCTCTGCCTCCGCATCTCCTTCTCCACTCCCGCCTCGCCGCTGCTCGAGCCCGGTACCGGCGCCGCCGTCGTTGACGTTGTCGTCCCCTGGCCGCCCACCGATGCCGACGCTCACCTCGCGCCGCCGCCGCACGACGCCGAGCCGAGTGTGCTCGCTGACGCCCTCGCCGCCGGACTTGCTGCCCGTCCCATCGCCATCCTGTGCCCTATGACGGGCGACATCGGGCCCGAGCTCCGCATCTCCAAGTATTCTGCGCCGCTTGCCGCCGCCGGCATCTCGTCGGCTATCATCAACGCGCCGTACTACGGTGACCGCCGGCCTCCCGGCTGGACCGGCTCCTACGGCGTGCCGACCGTCGAGGCCATGATGGCCCAGGCAACAGGCGTCATCGTCGAGGCCCTCGCCACTGCGCAATGGGCGCGCTCTACCGGCGCCTCGGCCGTCTGCTACGCCGGCGTCTCGTGGGGCGGCGCCATGTCGTCGATGGCAAACCTGCTCGACCACGACTCGTCGGCCGTCGTCACCACCGCCGGCTCGCACTCGCCAGCGCCGGCCTTTGTTGACGGCGCCATGGCCCGGTCCGTCCCTTGGGACGCCCACGGCGGCAAGTCCGAGGACAACCTCATGGTCGTCCTCCTCCGCCGCATCTCTACTACCATGGTCACCGAGTTTCCGGCCAAGGCCACCGGCGCCGCCCGGGTCATCCGCCACATCTCAGCTCCGCATGATCACTACATCCCTCGTGACTCGTCCCTCCGCCTCTTTGACTCGCTCGTCAACGCGCCCGGAACCGTCGAGAGCGCCCGCGTCGAGGTCCTCGGCGGCCACGCCAGTACTGTCCTCTTTTACACCTCTACACACGTCGACGCCATCCTCGACGCCCTCGCCGCGCTCAAGCGCACAACTGCGGCTACCGCTTCGCCAACAGCAGATTGAGCTCCGACGACGAATGCGCGAGAAGAACCTCGTCGTTGCGCCGCTCCAGCTCGCCCAGATTGGCATACGTAAAGTTAGAGAACGGGTCGTCGTCCTCACCGTCGTTGAGAATGTCCGCTAGCGTCGGCCCGTGCTCAGCCTCAGCGTGCGCTGCCGCCACAAACGACGCGCCTGCTGCCGACGAGTTGATGCCGCGCGCCTCAGACTCAAAGTACGACGTGTCCAGCGCAGATGCGGGCTTGGGCCGGAACGGCATCGGCTGGTCCATCAAGCTCTCAAACTCGATAGAGGCAAAGAACGGTGCCGCACGCACGTCCGCCCCGCCCGCAGAGCCGAGCCGCTCCGACGGGTCCACACGGAGCAGTGCCTCGATGAGTGCCCGCGCATCGGCTGAGATCTCGTTGTCAAACCACTCAATCCGCACGTTGAGAATGTTGTCAAAAATGAGGTCGAGCGAGTTGTCGTTGAACGGCGGGACGCCAAACAGAAACTCGTACAGCAGCACGCCGATAGCCCACCAGTCAGCCGCCGCCCCGTGCCCAGTCCCGAGCAAGATCTCTGGGGCAAGGTAGTCGGGCGTGCCCACCACGCCCGACGACCGCAGTTGGACCTCGGTCTCCGCCAGCGGGTTTGTCGAGAACTCGCCTTGCAGCCGGTACGCCGACCGCTTCGGCGCCCCGCCCGCAGACGACTCGGCGTTGAGTGTGTCGATGACTCCGAGCTGAGAGAGGCCAAAGTCGGTGAGCTTGATGTGGCCCTGGGCGTCGATGAGGATGTTGTCCGGCTTGAGGTCGCGATGGATGATGCCACGGGAGTGCAAGTGCTCTAGTGCGAGCACAACTTGCGCAATGTACAGCCGTGCGAGGTCCTCCGAAAAGTAGCCCAGCGACTCGAGCAGTGTTCCCATGTCGCCGCCGATCAAGTACTCCATCACCAGGTACAGGTACGACTTGGTCTGGAAGGAGTAATACAGCCGAACAACAAACGGGTTGTGTGTCACGGCCATGATGTTGCGCTCGGCGTAGACCGAGTCGACCAGGTTCTTCTTCACCACGTCATCCTTCTTCAGCACCTTGATGGCGTACAAGTCGCCCGTCCGCTTCTTGCGCGAGAGAAAGACCCGCCCAAAGCCACCCTTGGAGATCTGCTTGATAATGCTAAAGTCCTTGATCGATGGCACCAGCGCCTCGCGCTGGCTTGGGCGCGTCTTGGCCACCCCGGCCACGCGCTTGGTAGGCGTGAGCGCGGAGAGCTGCGACGAAATCATCTGCCGCTCCCGGCACGCTCCCAGTTTCTCCTCCAGCAGCTTGGCCACCCGCGCCGCAAACGTCCGCACATCCTGCGCCAGCGGGCAGCCTTCGCCACTTATTCGCTCCTGCAGTCGCGCTAGTTGCTCGAGCAGGCCCTCGAGCGCGCCAACCACGTCGTCGTCGTCGACCTTGAGCGCGGCGCCCTCACGCGCGATGACTTGTAGCATTTCGACGTCGGAAATGAGCTCCACCTCGGACACGGTCGACGTCGGGTGCGCGCTTCCGCGCTGCAGCGTCTGCGCCAGCCGCTGCAGCCGCATGTCACACGACGCCCTCTTGAGATCCGCCTTGGACGCCACCACGCACACTCGCGAGTGAACCTCCAGCTCCGACGACGAGACCAGCTCTTCGCAAATCCGGCAGAGGAGGAACGACTCGCGCTCGACTTCGATGCCAACTTGCGTCTCGTCGCCGCTTCCAGCACTCCTGGTCTCGGCCTCGGGCGTACGCTTCTTCCAAAAAACGACGAGACCCGCGAGAAGAAAGACTTGCCGCGAGTCCCGCTCCCGCTACCGCTACCGCCGGGCGCCTCGGGCTCGGGCGACTCGCTGCAGGGCTCTCCGCTGGCCGGGCGAGTCTCACCGATCGTGCCCGGGCTCGGCGTCCGGCTCTCGGCGAGCATGGTGTCGAGGTCATCAGTCCCGAGGCTGGCAATCGCCCGCGACATGTCGTCTTCGGGATCCGAGTCCATGCCGGTCAGTGACGAGAGCACCGACTCGGACGGCTCCTCGGTCGGACCCGACTCGGAGACCGACGAGCCGTCGGTCGCCAGCGGGTGTGCGGCCTGGGTAAAGTGGTAGAAGAAGAAGCCATCAATGAACGGCTGCTCGTTGACAACGTGCTCCACAAGGCCGCGCCGCAACAGTTCCTCGCCTACCCTTGTTGCCTCGGCCCGCTTGAGCCCGAGCTCGATGCCAAGCCATGAGACCAGGTCCGAGCCCACAAAGCAGTTTGGATACTTGCGGAGATGATACCGCCGGTCCTTAATCTCCACGCCAATGAGCGGGTTAGCGAGCTTGTGCACAAGTAGCTCGTAGTTGAGGTCTGCCGGCACGAGCTCGTCCATGCCCGAGTCGGCATCGATACTAACAATCGGCACAAAGTGGAGATCGCTCGCCGCGCTGCTTCCTGGCGTGCCGTCGCTAGCTCGGACAAGCGGAGCTGAGCCCATGCTGCCCGGCAGCGTGTCGAGAAACCGCGACGGGAGCGAGGCGGCCAGCTCGGTCGACGACGCCGTCGTCATTGCACGTAGCTTGCGTGGCGTGTACGAATACAGGTCCTCGCTCTCGCCGAGCCCGTCAGTCGACGTCAGCGAGCTGACCCCACCGTGGATGGTGGCGCCCGAGCCCGAGCTCCGCAGCGCTCGCGCCGACGCTATCCGCCGGCTCACCTCGCTCTCGCCACCAATCGATGCCACACACTCGGACAAGTTGGAAATCTGGAGCTGGGGGTGCATATGCCACGTGGCTGACAGCTCCGACCCCGAGTCCGAGGCAGAGCTGCAGCTGTCGTCAAAGCCGCCAAGCGACGAGCTTGACGACGAGAGCTCGATGGCGTGTGGCGGTCCCGCGCTTGTCTGTGCCCTTCCACGCGCACTGCTAGCGTCTGCGTCTTGCGCCGCAAGCAGGCGTGAGACCGGCGCCAGAATGAGTAGAAACTTCGTAACAAAGGCCGAAAGCTGGGTCACCTGACGCGCCGTCGCCGGCGCAGGAATCTCGAGTCGCAAGTCCTGCGCTCGGCTCACCACACCCTGGCACTCAGCCAAGCTCAGCTGCGACGCAGACAGGTCGCGCAGCTCGATGGCCAAGCTAGTCAGCTGTGCAATCCAAGCCTCAATGCCCGGTTCGACCGGTGCCGAACTCGTTGCGCAGGCCTCGGCGTCCGTCGCCGGACTCGCCGCCCGCGACGATGCCGAGGCACGGAGTGCTGTAATGAGCGACGACTCGACCGGCTGTGAATTGCCGCGCGAAGCGTCCGAAACGGCCAGCGCCCGTGGACGCGTCACCACCGAGTCGTGCTGTTTGCCCTTGCCAGGGCTTCCCATGTGCATCAGTCGCACAAAGGTGTCGAGCTGCGCGTTCATCCGCGACTTTTCCATGGCCAGCATCGAATCCAGGGGCGCCTGCGACAGTGCCGGCACATCTGGCCGTGAAGCCGAACCTAGGTACGC
This sequence comes from Thecamonas trahens ATCC 50062, assembly GCF_000142905.1. Classification (NCBI taxonomy): domain Eukaryota; order Apusomonadida; family Apusomonadidae; genus Thecamonas; species Thecamonas trahens. The sequence continues at coordinate 375,167 of NW_013657652.1, forward strand.
ATCAAAGGCGCCCAGGGACTCGCGAACCCGCTGCTTGGTAAGCGCAGAGAGTGTGCCGCCGCCGCCGTCGCCTCGGTCCACGCCATGCAGCGAGCCGAGGCGAGCACGGACCACGCCGCCGCGCTCCTTGGCCCCGGCCGCCGCCATGGCATTCCGTCTCTTGGCCCTTACCAGCTCCTCTCCGTATCCGCGCGGCGAGTGAGCCGCCACCGCCGTCTCGGACATCGCCGACGCCAACGTAGCTGTGTCTGGCGGCTGCGGCGGTCTTCGGGGCGAGCCTGCGGGGGTAAAGTTCGGCGAGATGGGCGACGAGGCTGACTCTCCCGAGCTTGAATCTGTGTCTGACCCTACGTCCGGGACCTCCACCCGTGACTGCGTGGCAGTGTGTGGCCAACGCGGTGTGAGTGGGAGGAGGGGTCAGGGGGGGGGGGGGGGAAGCAGGACAGTGGAAGGGCTGATCACAGCAGTGCGGGGGTAGAGCGGGCGCCACGCATGCATGTAGCCATGGAAAAGGAATGCCTTCTCGGAGGATTCAGGTCGTGGGGGAGGGGGGGGAGGGGGGGGGTATGGTGGTGTG
>NW_013657652.1:375843-389113 GCF_000142905.1 Thecamonas trahens ATCC 50062
CTGGTTAGATTTCCGGAGTTTATTTTTATTTTATTATTTTTATGTGGCGCTAACTAGCAACGTGGCTAGTTCGCGTTCTTTACCCCCCCCCTTTGTTGGCCATGCCTTCTTGGGGAGTGAGCGGGAAACCAACAATTTCAAGGTCCCTTTTCACCAGTCCGGCGTTAATGGGGCGGCCCCCCTGGCCAGTACCCATGAAAAACAAATCTTTTTTGGGATTTTCCCGTCCTTGGGTTAGGGGGGAGAGGGGGGGGGGGGTAGTGTTGGTTTTTGGGGGGGGGGGGGAGGGAGGGGGGGGGGCACGTACCCTGGTCACCAAGTTGATGTCCATGACGAGGGAGGGTGGAGGTGGCGAGGAGGAGGGAGGTAAGGTGAAGTGGTGTTGGCGGTGGAATGTTAAAATGCAAGGAGGAAAAGTGGGGCTGGACCGGCCACCGCTGGGCACCTCACGACCTGGAAGTCAACCATCATCGAGTTGTTCAATTTGAGACGCGCGACAACGCGTCCGAACGAGCGAACCTTTAAGGGTTATGGAGCGCTGAAACATCCATCACTGCTTGCTTGCCTGGCAAAGAAAGGTCAGCCAGGACAGCCAGCTTGGATGACAATAAGGGAAGGGGGGGGGGGGGGGGGGGGGGGGGCTACAGGTCGAGTAGCTCGAGGATCTCCGGGTTGGTTGTCATGTCGCGGGCGTTCTGGCCGGCAGCGTTGGTTTCGTCGGGATCTGCGCCGGCCATGATGAGTAGCTTGACCATGGGCAGGTTGTTGCGGAGCGTGGCGATGTGGAGCGGGGTCACACCCTGCAAGTTGGGAATGTCGACCGAGGCGCCGCGGGCGATGAGGTACTTTGCGACGTCGAGCCGCGAGTCGATAACCACGTAGTGGAGAGCCGAGTTTCCGCGGGCGTTGACATCGTCGATGTCGACGCCGGCGTCGAGCAGGTCCTTGACCTTGCGGACCGGCGTACCGGGTCTGCCGTCACGGTCCAGTGCAGCCTCGATGAGCTGGGTGATGGGAAGCTTTCCCGACTTGGGAGCTGCGGCAGCGGAGGCGGGCGCGGTGGGGGCGGCTGCCGCCGGCGGAGCTGTGGGCGGTCCCGGCGGCGATGCGCCGGTACCTGCGTCGGTGAGGCGGACGCCGAGCGAGTTGGAGCGGACCCGCGCCGATGCCGACTGGCTCCGCAGCCGCTCGATGGGGGAAGCGGCCGACGGCAGCATGCTGTCTGGTGCCGACGCCGCCGTCAGCGTTGTCGGTGTTGTCGGCGAGGCGGAGAGGAGCTGTGAGGGCATGCGCGAGCGGCGACGCTTGGACCGCGACGAGCCCGAGATGTCCATCGAGAGTGACCCAGTCCGGCTGCGAGCGTCCAGGACGTCGGAGCCGGGTGCGCTGAGGGCGGGTGCATCGGCGTCGCCGGATCGGCCGGCGGTCGTCGCCACACTTAGGTCGATGCCGGCGCGGACATGGTTGATGCGAGCGGTGAGACGGGCCAGGCCCGGGTCGTCGGCGGTGAGCTCTAGAAGGTTCTCGGCCGAGCGAGCCCGTGAGGCCTTGTGGACAGCCGAGACCGACTTGGAGGCGCGGGCGAGCGAGTCTGCGGTCGAGGCAAAGACGCGCGGCCGGCGGCCAAGCGACTTGAAGCGTGTGGTGTCATCCTTGGAAATGGAGCCTGCGGCATGGGCTTCGCGCGGCTCGATGTCGAGCGACCAGTCATAGGTGGTGTCGTCGTCGGCACCGTCAAGGTGCGAGAGCCAGAGCTTGATCTGTGGCACGGTCTCGAGGGCAAACGGAATCGCCTGGTAGGTGAGCATTTCGTGGATGATCGAGGCAACCTTGGAGTGCTTCTCAAAGTTGATGAGGCCGTCAAGCACGTCCGGGTTGCCCTCATGGATAAAGGTGAGGTCGGTGAGGTACATGCCGATGAAGGGAATGCACGGCGGGACAACATGCTTGAGGTAGTTGCGCAGGTTACGATACGAGCCCTTAAAGTCGAGCAGCTCACGGAGCTCGGTGAGGGTCTCGTTCGACTTGCGGTCGAGCTTGGCCCAGGTAAACTTGAGCCGCTTGACCGAGTTGTTGGAGAAACCGGACATGACGGCCTGGAGAGCGTTGAGGTTGCCCATGTCGCGGAACTTGGCCGCCAGCGCCACAAAGTACTTGACAGCCTTGACCCGGTCCTTGAGCTGGAACCGGCGGGTGATTTCGGTGACGACCCAGAGCGACATGGCGTTGAACCGGCGGATGAGGCCGAGCACGTTGGGGGCGAGCTCCTCCTTTCCCTTTTTGGACCAGGCGAGGCCAAGCAGCTCCTTGGGCTGGATCTTGGAGTACAACGCGTACTCGAGGAGTGTCTCCTGGCGGGCAAACTCGACAATGGGCAGGTCGTCGACCTCGAACGAGTTGAGGTCGCGCGGGAGCTCGGGCGTGGGGCGGTTGCCCGAGCCGGAGCCCATGCCGCGAGCAGCCGACTCGACCACCTCGAGGTTGAAGCGGAAGAGCTGAAAGTTGTCGTCAAACGGAATGTTGGCGTCGCCCGAGACGTGGGTGATGAAGCCGGCCGAGAGGATCTGGGCGCCGACGGCGACTGCGTTCTCGCGCGAGGCACAGACACCGGCGTGGAAGAGGTAGTCGACCGCATCTTGGCCCTGGAAGCAGAGGCCGACCGATTTCATCCGCCACTTGGCCTCGCGCTGCTCGACGTTGGTCTCCAGCAGCCGCACAATGTCAAGCAGGTGCATGTTGAGCGTCTCGTCGGCAACGCCGGCCTGGTACTGCGCCTGCATCTCGGCGACCTTGTCACCAAAGCCGGCCTCGGAGACGACCGAGAGAAAATACGCGAGCATGCACTCGAGGATGGGATCATCCAGAAAGTCGCGGACACCCAGCCCGATCCAGCGGGCGAGGACCTTGACGACTCGCGCGCGGACGTTGTCGCGGATGGTCGTCTGCCACTCGGCAAGTGCGCTGCTGTCGCCGCCAAGCACCGCCGGCAGCGGGAGGTTGAACCGCGCAAAGAGCGCCGCGAGAAGGTCGACCGGTGAGGTGAACGAGCGGTATGTGAGGAGAAAGAACTTGGAGAACTCGGCGTCGTCGAGCGCGGAACGGTCCGCCCGCGAGAATGTGAGCCTGTCGAGCAGCTTGTCGAGCGAGGCCAGCCGCGGCGCGCCAGCATCGTCGATGATCAGATCGTCGCATTCGTGGTCATCAAAGTATGCAGCCTTTTGTAGCTTGGCCCGCTCTTCGGCGAGAACCGTCTGCGACGATGTGGCGTCGATGGCCGATTCAAACTCGAGGCCGTAAACAGTCGGGCCTGGGCCGGCGAGAATACCGGTGCCCCCGGCCACCTGAGCGGCGTCACCGAGCGCAGGCGCCGCCTTGAATAGCAGCCATGAGCTGTCCCTTGGCGGTGTAGCTTCATCCGCCGGTACCGGTGCCGAGACGTCGGTCACAAACAGGACGTCGCCACCGCTGGCGTCAGCGGCCGAACCGCGGAGCCAGACATGGTCGCGCGCCGGCAGGAGCTCAAGCTGAAGCTCAAGCACGGCGCCACTGCGGACAATCGGGGTGAACGAGCCGTCAGGAGAGCCGATGTGAAGCTTGGCGCAAAATGTATCGCGCGGATCGATGCCGTCGAGGAGCGGGGGAAAGCGGTGGAATGAAGCGCGCTTGCCAACTGGCTCTGCGGCGACGCCTCGTCGTCACCATACTCGGAAAGCTCGTCCTCGGTGATCGAGTCACACGACGAGAGCGCGTCCAGCGTTCGCGGCGTTGATGTGACTGACGAGCCTGGTCCGCCAGACGCGCCCGGGAGCTCGAGAATGCCAGCCTGGGCCAGAGCTGGCTCGGCGTCGCCTGCATCTGTATCGGCAGCAGGAGCCGTGGTGGCCGGAACCGGTGCGACCGCAGCAGCAGCAGTGTGTGTGGCAAGACCAACCGGTGGCGGTGGTGTGGGTGCCTGGGTCGGTGCCAGCGATGCCAGCCATGACGAGAGTTTGGGGTCCATGGTCTCCCCTGCGTTGCAAAGTTCACACACCCAAGGTCAGGCCAGAGTGGGGCGCGGGTAAAAGGCGAGAGCTATCCCACAACGAGTGTGAAGGAGGAGGAGGAGGGGGGTAGGGAGTAGGGGGGTAGGGGGGGGGGGCGGAGAGGGGGGAGGGGGGGAGGAGTGGCCGTACTGTGGTGTGGGTGAAGACGGAGGGGGGGGGGGAGGGGGAGGGGGCGGGGAGTTGCTTCCTGCTGGCACCGCACCTGACGGACAGCTGGGAGTTGATGCATATTTTGGGGCCCAAAAAAAGGACTGTGTGGTGGAGAAGGAACGAACGAGGTTTGTGGGGGTGGCCGGTGGAGAGACAGGTCGCGACCGATTCGGAGCGACCCGAAGAGAATGGGGAGGGGGGGTTGGGGAAATGGAAGGGAAGGGGAGGAGGGGGAGGGAGGGGGGAAAGCACACCTCGCTCATAACACAGAGCAAAAGACTCGAGGACAGCAAGTAGCAATGGCGGCAAGTGCAAAGAACGAGACGGCCGGAGTGGTGGCTATGGAGACTGGGGCAGCCGACGCCGGCACGTCGGCAGACGGAACGCTGTCGAGCGGGCAGAAGGCGCTGTACGACCGGCAGATTGGGGCGCTGGGCATGGCGACTATGCAGAAGCTTGTGAAGCAGTCTGTGCTCATTGTGGGCCTCCGCGGGCTGGGCGTGGAGATTGCTAAGAACGTGATTCTTGCAGGGCCCAAGGCTGTGACGGTGGCGGACGCCGGGCTGGTGGAGCTGGCGGACCTCTCTGCGCAGTTCTACCTCAAGGAGGAGGACGTGGGCAAGAGCCGTGCCGAGGTCTGCTTCCCACACTTTCGCGAGCTCAACCCGTATGTGGAGATCCAGACGCACACGGGTGCGATTACGGCTGACTTTCTGCGGTCGTTCACTGTTGTGGTCATGACGTGCTCGACGCCCGAGGAGAAGACGCGGGTGAATGCGTTCTGCCGGGCGGCGTCGCCGCCTATCACCTTTATCACGACGGAAATCCACGGGCTGTTTGGCTATGTCTTTGACGACTTTTCTGCGCCCGAGGCCGCGGGTGGGCCTTCCGGTACGAGGGCCACGTCATTGCTGACGGCGATGGCGAGAAGCCGCGGTTTGGGTGGATTGCATCGGTGACTGCGACGTCGCCGGCGGTGGTGACCTGGCTGGAGGACTTTCCGTATTGCTTCGAGGAGGGCGACTACATTTCGTTCTCCGAGGTTGTGGGCATGGAGGAGCTGAACAACGTGCCGCCAGCGCGGGTCACAGCGCGGACGCAGGATACGGTGACGCTTGACCTCGATGCCTCGGGCTTCTCGGCGTACGTGTCGGGCGGAGTGGCGACGCAGGTCAAGATGCCGACTGTGGTCTCGCACAAGTCGCTTGCGGAGCGTGTGGTGGATCCCGGCGAGCTTGCGGTGACGGACTTTGCCAAGTTTGGGCGGCCGCAGCAGCTGCACGTGGCGTTCCAGGGTCTGCACGCGTTCCAGGCAGCGAACGCGGGCGCGCTGCCGGAGCTTAACAACGAGGAGCACGCCGAGGCTGTGGTCGAGTATGCGGTGGCGTGGAACGCTGCGCGGGCTGGTGGTCCGCTGGTGGACGAGGTGGACGCCAAGCTGCCGCGGCTGCTTGCGCTGCACGCGCGGGCGGAGCTCTCGCCGATGGCGTCGATCATGGGCGGCATTGTGGCACAGGAGGTGGTCAAGGTGACCGGCAAGTTCACGCCGTTTGACCAGTACATGTACTTTGACGCGCTCGAGGCGCTTGCGGACGTCGAGGCGGCCCAGAAGCCATCTGCGGCCGGCGACGAGTACGCGCCGCTTGGCTCGCGGTACGACGGGCAGATTGCTGTATTTGGGCGGTCGTTCCAGGCGCAGCTGGCGAACCTCAAGTACTTTATGGTGGGCGCCGGTGCGCTCGGCTGCGAGTTCCTCAAGGGCTTTGCCATGATGGGCGTAGCGACGGCACCAGACGGCGTCATCCACGTCACCGACGACGACCACATTGCGCCGTCGAACCTCAACCGGCAGTTCCTCTTCCGCTCGCACCACCTCAACTGCTCCAAGTCCAAGACGGCGGCGGCGGTGATCCAGGAGATGAACCCGGACATCAACATCAACGCCCTCGAGCTCCGGGTCTCGCCCAACACCGAGGACTACTTTAACGATGCGTTCTGGATGGGCCTCGACGGAGTGACCAACGCGCTCGACAACATCAAGGCGCGGCTGTACGTCGACTCCAAGTGTGTGTCGTACAAGAAGTCGCTGCTCGAGTCGGGCACGCTCGGGACCAAGTCGAACGTCCAGGTTGTCATTCCGCACATGACCGAGTCGTACGGAGCGTCGCCGGACCCGCCGGAGAAGGAGACGCCGTCGTGCACGCTGCACAACTTCCCGTACCTCATCGAGCACACCATCCAGCTCGCGCGCGAGGAGTTTGAGACGACGTTTGTCAAGACGCCGTCGGACGCGATTGCGTACCTCAAGGATGGTGAGGCGCACCTCGAGTCGATGCGGCACATTCACGAGAAGCGGATGATGCTCGAGGGTGTGCACTCGCTGGTGGCGGCCAAGGCCGGCAACGTGACATTTGCCGACTGCGTGGCGTGGGCGCGGTGCGAGTTTGAGCGGCTGTACAACCACCGCATCCGCACCATTCTCCTTCGCCTTCCGGCGGACAAGGTCGACGAGGCCGGCGCGCCATTCTGGTCGGGCACCAAGCGCATTCCGTCGCCGATCGAGTTTGACGCCGCCGACCCGCTGCACATGGCGTACATTGTGTCTGCGGCGAACCTCCGCGCGGCGATCTTTGGCCTCGCCGATGCCACGGCCGAGCCCGATGCCATCAAAGCCATCCTTGCCGACGTTGCTGTCCCCGAGTTTGTCGACGACGCCTCGGTCCAGATCCAGGTCAAGGAGGGCGAGGAGCCCGAGCCGGCCAAGGCCGACGACGACGAGGACGTGATCGAGGCGACGCGCAAGGCGCTCGACGAGCTCTCTATCCCGCCGGTGGCCTTTACGCCGCACGTGTTTGAGAAGGACGACGACAGCAACCATCACATTGACTACATCGCCGCCGCGGCCAACCTCCGGGCTCGTAACTACAACATCGGCGAGGTCGAGCGGCTCAAGATCAAGATGATCGCCGGCCGCATCATCCCGGCGCTCGCCACGACGACGGCCATGACCACCGGCTTTGTCCTCCTCGAGCTCTACAAGCTCGTCCGCAAGGCGCCGATCGAGGCCTTTAAGAATGGGTTCTTCAACCTCGCGCTCCCGCTCTTTGCCTTTTCCGAGCCGCTGCCGCCCAAGAAGAACACCTCGCCCGGTCCCGCCGGCCAGCGCTACATCCCCGATGGCTACACCGAGTGGGACCAGATGGAGATTGTCGGCGACCTCACCGTCCAGGAGGTCAAGGACTGGTTCACCGAGAAGCACGGTGTGAACGCCTCGATGATCTCGCGTGGCTCCTCGCTCCTCTACGCCGAGTTTATGCCCGCCCACGCCTCGCGCCTCGAGCGCAAGGTCACCGACCTCGTCCGCGACTCGACCGGCGAGGAGTTTGACGAGTCAGTCAAGCGGCTCGAGCTGGTTGTCTCGTGCGAGGATGACGAGGACAACGAGTGCGATGTCCCGGTCACGTACCTCATCTTCCGTTAGATGGTATGTAAAGCAGGGCTGCGGTGTATGTCGATGTGGATTGTGTTGGGGGTTGAGGGGGGTTGGGGGTTGGGGGGTTAACATCAGAGGGTAGTGGAAGATGGGAAGTGGAAGATGGGAAGAAGGGAAAAAGTGTACAGCCCGTTTTAGGGGAGAACGGCACCACATGAAGGTGCGTCTCACGGCGCGGTCTGAATCATTCTACGACGTTTCGAAGAGAATTGCATCCAAATAGAGGAGCAACTTTCTGCCACGACGATATCAACTTTGACTAACCACCCCATTGTCGGCTGCCAACACGCCGCCCGAGCAACTGACGCCAGCGGATGGCCGCTCGCTAAATGGGTTCGCGTCACCCTGCGAGCGGGAGCCGGCACGAGTGGAGCGTACAAGCAGGTGACGCCGTAGAAGCTGCTGCTGCGGCAACTGCCCCTTGAGCACACTCGACCCGCAGTCATGGCCAGACCGGTGGGTGCAGGGACGGGTGGGAGCTCGGGTGCGTGGAACACGTACATAGAGGACGAGGACGGGTCGCTGTATGCGCCCGCAGGCGGCGACGACGGCGGCGGTAAGGTTGCGGGCAAGAGTACGGGCAAGGGCAGGAGCAGCCGAGCCAGCGGTAGCAGCAGTGGCGGCGGTGGGCGGCGGCGGCATTACGATCCGCACGCTGGTGGCCTCATCCTTCCGTCATCGTCGTCGATGCACTTTGATGCGCGAGCGGTGCTCGGCGTTGTGCCTCTGCACGAGATCCCGTCGCGGGCGCGGAGCTCGGCACGGGTCCCGCTGCTCGAGTGCACCCGGTGCTCCGGCTGGGGCCATCTCGAGCCGCACTGCCCCGAGGCTGTCCGCAAGCCGACCGATCCGCCGCTGTTGGTGCTCTCGTCGGCCACGACCGCCAAGTTTGCCGCCAAGCATGCGCCGCCGCCGGCCGCGCCGGCCCGCACCAGCAGCGCAGCCTCGGCAAGCTCACACTCGCGCTCCCGTCGCGAGCGCGGTGGAGGCGGTAGCACAGGCGGCGCTGGAGCCGGGAGCGGCGACCGCGACCGCTCACGCTCCCGTGACCAGCGCGGATCGCGTGATAGCAGCCGTGCCCCGGTTCCGGGCGTCGATGGCGCCGTCGACTTTAACGGCGTATGCTTCATCTGCAACAAGCCCGGCCATCGCGCCCGCCAGTGCACGCAGCGCGCTGCCGGCAAGTCATCCGATCATGGCGCGTGCTTCCGCTGTGGCCAGCAGGGCCATTATGCTCGCGAGTGTCCCGACTCATAGACGTCGACGTAGCCGTAGACGTAAACGTAGACGTAGACTTGTAGCGCAAGCACCACTGCGATCGCGTCCAAGGCTGTGTCACCCCGCACTGATCAATCCACTATGGTCAGACCTGTGTGTGTGTGTGTGTTTAAGGGGGGAAGGGGGGTGAGACGCTATCACGGCGCAGTCGGGTGTGTGATCCCCGGTCGACCCCTTCCTTCCCGACCCACGCACAATCCGGGACACACCCCTACTTCCTCAAGCACACGGCTCTACACTTGCCCTTCCTTCTCCTCAACCCCCAAACATGGAACGGTTCTCGGTGACACCGTCGCTTCCACGCGCCCGCACAGCAGCTGCTGTCGGCGCGCTGGCCCTCGCCATGCTCGGCTGCCTGGCAGTCATGCTCGCCCCGGGCCCAGCCTTCGACACTGCAGCGTACATGGCTCCGGTGACGGTACGCCTTCTTGCCATGCTCGCTTGCTCCCTCACCCCCTCATCTTCCCCGGCCTCCTCCACCGCACTCATCTCCCGACCCTCCCTCCCCCGATCTAGCGATATGCCATCCCTGCCGACGAGGCTGTAGTTGCACACGAGGCAGGCCTGCTCCGCTACGCTGTTCCGTCGGAGGTCTACACTGTCGATCCGGAGCACACGTTGACCGGCGCGGTGATCACTGCGTCCGCGTCGCACGTTCCAGGCATGGATGGTGGCGCCCTTGCGGTGTTTGCAGCGGCAGAGGCTTCCAAGTCGCCATACGTGGCCGAGCGGACGCGGCTGGTGTACACTGCGCGCTGCGCGCTCGATGCCGCCGATGGCAAGGACTGCAAAGTCGGTGAGCTCGGGTTTCAGTCGCTGGCGACGTCTGCGGCGGCAGTCGCCAGTCTGGACGCCGGCGCACGCGAGCAAGCGCTCACCTGGCTGACAGGCGAGAGCATGTGGGAGGACGGCGCAGGCTTTCGCCCGGCGCCTAACCGGCAGGCGACGCTGCGCTCGGTGTATGCCGGCTTGCACCTCGTTGCGCTCCTTGATGGATTCTCAAAGCTTTCCACGGAGCGTGCTGATGCACTCGAGGTCATCGTGGGGTTTGTGCTTGCTCAGCGCGACGCGTCGGTGGGCGGCTTTTGCGCTCGTGCCTCGCCCAAAGGCGTGATCGCGCTCGGCAACCCGGACGCGGTGGCCTCCATTGAGGCGACGTATCTAGCAATGCGCATCCTGGCTGCTGTTGCCGAAACTGCGCCGGACCAGGTTCCCAGTATTAGCTCGGCGCTGCTCGGTGACGATGGCAACGGCCTGGCGCTGCTGCAGTCGTTTGTGGTCGAGGCGCAGCGGGCCGACGGCGGGTTTGGCAAGCATCCGCTCACCACTCTGGCCGAGTACATTGCCGAAGTCTCCGACCTTGCTAACACGCTCCGAGCGCTGGTGCTTGTGCAGCTGGACATTCCAGCCTGGGCCGGGAACGACATGCCTCCGCTGGCTGGCGCGGTGCTCCCGCGGGCACACGCCTTTGCCTCGGCCTGCTTCTCGACGCAGATCGGCGTCTGTACCGACGACCTGTGCGAGGCGTTTGACTTTGACTCGGCGCTTCTGCTCACGCTTCTCCAGCCGCATGCTGGCTGGATCCTTGAGCCCCTGGCCTCGTCGCCGCAGGCGTTCTTCACTGCTGCAGTCGGACTTGTGGTCGCATACATCGGCATGCTCTTTGCGCTGTATGCCCCCCAGCTGACAGGCCTGCCGTGGCATGAGCTGGCGGTGCATGTCGGTGGTGTTGCCGCAGCCGGAGGCGTGGCGTACGGTGCGTGCGAGCTAGCAGGCTGGCCGATTGTGGGTGCGGCAGGTGCTGCCGTCTTTCTGGTCCTCCACTGTGGGGCATCGGCAAAGTTCCTCTTCTCCGGCCGTGACGAGACGCTTGCGACGCTGGTGGTTATCAACGGGCTCACCCACATGGCGCTAGTCCTCGCCATGTACGCCGCCTTCCCGCTCCTTATCCCGCAGGTGTACGGGCTCTACTTTCCGGCACTGGTGTACATGATGCTTGCGCCGCTGGTGACAGCGTTGGTGCGCGTGGCGGTGTACCCGAGCGCCGGCGGGCCGGTGCACGCTGACGATCCAACGTCACCGACAGCCAACACAGTGGCAGCGTTCCGTGGCGCGCTCATGGGCGCCGGACCCGGCCTCGCCCTCCAGTTTGTTGTTGTCTGCGTGCGGCCGGACTTGCCGGCGCTGGCGCGGCTGGCGCGGATCGGCGGGCACCTGCCCAACATCATGCTTCTCCTCCCGGTGCTGCAGATGCTCGGCGGCGCTTTCTTTGCCGTTGTGGCTGGGCGTGGTCTTGACATGTTGGTGCAGCATGCAAAGCCCAAGTCCGAGTAGAGCTAGTTTACACCCGCGCCGGCTCGAGGTCATAATCGTCATAGTAGTCCCAGTCTGAGAACGCGTCCTCAGCCTCGACGCCGGGCAGACCCGAGGTCGGCGAGAGTGGCAGCTCGGGCTCGTCGTTGGCGGGCGTCGGCGCAGGCACAGGTGCGGCCGCGGCGGCCGACGATGATGCATCGGCGCGCGACGGGCGCCGGTCGCTAGAAGCAGGCTTGAGGACTGGCGACTTGATCTGCGGCGGCGAAGCGGACGGCTCGGCGTCGCCGGCGGTCGAGCGGTGGTGAGCGCGGCGAACGCGGCCGGCGGCCTTGTCGGCCATGTGCTGGCGGACGGCCTTGTGGAGCGCAGACGAGATGTAGTGACCCTGCGGCGTGACAAACTTGTAGACGGTGCTCTCACCGGCGGCGATAGGCTGCAGCTCGCCCGAGTTCGAGCGGACGAGATGGGCGCCACGGTTGTCGAGCTTGTGCGAGCCGGAGCTCAGCATCGAGTGGACCTTGGACGAGAGGATGGAGCAGGTCCACGAGGTGTGCGAGTGCTCGCCGCCCCACTGGAGGACGTGCGAAAAGTGATAGCAGCCCACAAGCCTGCGGGTCTTGGCCTCGATAAAGCCAAGGCGCGAATCCGAGATGGCGACGGCAATGCGGCCGTGGATCGAGGTCTTGAGCGAGGTCCGCGCCTTGGCCGGCACAAACGTAGTTGCGCCGTACATGCGAAGTTTGCGCGCGTGCGCTAGGTAGGCGGCCATGGCAGCCTCGGTGGTCTCCAGCTGCAGGCCGTGGTAGCCGTCAAGGATGCGGGCCTCGAGCTCGCGAAGGCGGAAGAGGGTGGCGCCGGCAACCAGCGGCTCGGGCAGGTACTGCGCGAGCAGGCCGCCGTCCGAGGTGAGGAAGCCAGCGGCGTGGCGGGCGGGCGGGCACGGGCCAAACGCAACCACCATCTGCAGCGCTGCGAGGTCGATGAAGAACTTGACGTCGTCGCTGACCGGCCACTCGTGGATGACGCCGTAGACGGCCTGCTGATAGACCAGTCGCAGCGCGACCGGATCGGTCTCGAGGCTGGTCTCTGTGGCCGGCGAAAAGTCCCACTTTTTGAACACGAGGAACGAGTGTGGGACTGCATGCTCATGCGCCTTGTTGGTCACGTATCGCTCCTCGAGCACCTTGAACTCGCGCATCGTCGCCAGCACCCGCGTCGCCGCTTCGGGCTGAGCCGGCACGGCGCCCGAGAGCTCGGATCGGTTGAGCGAGGCCGCCACAGGCGGAACCCTCGCCGCCGGACCATGATCCTCGCCAGCAGACAGCCGGCCCTCGAGGTACGACCGCGGACGCCGCTCGTAGCCGGCAACAACCGGAAAGATGTCAAAAGCGGCGGCGGCGTCGGCCGAGAGGCCCATGCGGACGGCCACGTCGCAGCGGAGCTCATCAAAGGTAGTAGACTCGGCCACAGGCATGGTGACAAAGGCCCCTCCAAGCAGATGCACCTCGACCGAGTCTGTGTACTCGGTCTGCGGGGCGAGGATGCCTCGTGGCGCTGGAGACGGCCAAGCGATGGGAGGGTGGGTGGGGGTGAGTGCGGGGCGTCGGGGGAAGGGTGGGCAAGAGGAGGGGGGGGGATGGGACGTACGGGAGTTGTCGAGGAGATCGCCACCCTCGTATGAGCTGTATGATGCACTGTGTGCGTCCATGGTTGGTCGGGTACAGCAGTGGGAGGACTGGCGGCAGTGGAGTGGCTGGCTCGGACCTTCCTCTGCCGCCTACTGCCTTCTGCCTGTCGCTGGCTGCATGCCGTATCAGGTGCAGCAGCCGTACGGGCGCAGATAGCCATCGCATCAGTCGACCATCGGGGTGATGTGGTTGGTTCTCATGACGGGCAAGGGCGAGAACACGGTTCGGCATGGGCATGGGCATATGGGGGGGGGATTAAGAGGTATTGGCCTGCAATCCATACCTGGTCGTGTCCTTTTCCA
>NW_013657652.1:403266-414122 GCF_000142905.1 Thecamonas trahens ATCC 50062
TGTTGACCTCTCGCCACCGGCGCACCGAGAGATCGAGCTCGCCCAAGCTGCAGTCGACGCTATCGGCGACTCTCCCGAGACTGCGCTTGCCGGCTTTGTTCTCCCGGACCTGCTGTATGGCTTTGGTAGTCTCGGCCTGGGCATTGTGGTGCGGCGGAGCAACGCTAGCGTCGCCGATCCGTGGCAGATTCATGTCGAGACGGTGACGAGCGCGTGGGTCGAGACCAGCCGAGTCATGTGCGGCCTTCGCACAGGTTCGCCGCTGTGTATCGATTGGTACCCGGGTGGCGCAGAAGGGCGTCGCAACTCACTGAGCTCGTCTGATGACGACAGCGACGTCGACGATGCTGGAGAGAGCCGCAGCAAGACCAGCCGGCCGGTGGTTCGAGTCAGGCCGGTGGCGGCTGTCGAGGACGTGCTGGTGGTGATGCGGCCGGGCCATGCCGCGGCACCGGTGCTGGAAGCATACGCCAAGTCTGCGCTCCACACTGCGTACCTCGGCGTGGTCTTTTGCCGCAATCCGGTGCTGGCGCTGCCGGCGCAGCGGACGGCGCTACTGACGGTGGCACTCGTCCAGGCCGTCAACCAGCTGCTTGATCCGGCGTGCTGCGAGCCTGGCTTTGTGGCTGTGGTGTGGACGCTGCTGACCTCGTTGCGGGCGCGGATGGGGATTAACGGCGCATCGCCCGAGCAGTTCTGGAACGGAGTGATCTACAAGCTCATGGAGCCACATCCGGAGCGGCGACTGACCGAGGCTCCCGAGGACGATGTGTCATCGGTGGCCAAGGTGCTAGGCCCGCTGATGGTGTGCCACGAGGCTGTGGATGAGGTTGGTCTCTTTGAACTCGCTGCAGCGCCGCAGCTGTCTGCTGTGGCGCTGGCCCTGCTGGCTGAGTCGATCTCGCGGTCGTCGCGCGTCTACCTCAAGTGCCGTCTTGCAAGACGCGGCGTGGCCAACCACGCGGCTGCAATGCGCGACGAGGCCCAAGCGGTCCTGGCCCGGGCGCTCGGCATTAGCCCTGAGTCAGTGCCGGCGATCTCGCCGAGCGATGAGGTCATCGACCCGCCGGCGTCGGCCTTGACCTTTGGCAGCGAAGCCGACATCGACCGCGCGCTGCGGGCGTCGAGCAAGCTCTTCCGCAAGCCGGGGTGGACCAATGTACCGCCGACGGCCGTGCTGGCCTGCCTGCAGATGGCACGGGTCGTCCAGGGCTTTGGCCGCGAGCTTGCGCAGCCGACCGCTGACCCGCCACCGGCCTTTGTGACAGCCGTATGCAGCACGTTTCGTGGGCTTTCGATGGGCGCGTTCCTCACCCAATTTGTGGAGCCCGGTGCTGGGCGCGAGCTCGACCGGCGGGCGCTGCAGGCTGCGCTCTATGTCCAGGGCATCGAGTTCCACTCATCCAAGCTCCGCCGCGGTGGCGAGATTGGCGAGCTGCTTGAACCGCATGCATTGGTGGCCAGCGCGGCGGCGCGGGCGCGCAAGACCATGTATGCTGCGGCGCGGAGTGTCAAGCTTGCCCGACTGGCCCGAACCCGCAAGCTCAACGCGCGCGAGCTCCGGAGGCAGGAGAAGCTCGCTGCGCTCGCTGAGTTTTACACAGCCCATGCCGGTGTACCGAAGCTCTTCAGCGAGGCCGAGGTGGCCGCCATGAACCGTGCAGCACCCAGTGCCGTTGATGCCGTCGTCCGCGAGCCATCGGGCCTTCTCCGCCACCGATGCTGCTTCGAGGCCTGCCCACGCTTTTTAGAGTACCTGGGAACCCAGGCAGATCGGCTGCACGGCACCCGCAAGGGCCTCTTCACCCATCTTGCCCCGATCACCCAGCGTTCTTGCAAGGTTCCGTACTTCCCAGGCTGGCATTTGATGGCCATCATGCTCTGGCGCAAGACCCGATCGGCCCACAATGGCCGCC
This sequence comes from Thecamonas trahens ATCC 50062, assembly GCF_000142905.1. Classification (NCBI taxonomy): domain Eukaryota; order Apusomonadida; family Apusomonadidae; genus Thecamonas; species Thecamonas trahens. The sequence continues at coordinate 405,183 of NW_013657652.1, forward strand.
AGACCTTTATCACCCGTCTTGTCAACCACTACCGCGACCGCACAAGCTCGTCAGCTGTCGTCGCCTCGCTTGCGGAAGCAACCTGGCTCTCGATCGAGGCCATGGTCGCCGCTGATTGATCGGCAAATACTGGCGCGCGTCCAGCGCTCTTGCCCCCACTCACCCCACCGTGCCTCGTAGGATACCAACCCCCCCCCCCCCCCCCCCCCCACTGACGCAAAGACAAAAGCCAAACACCGCCGACCAATTTTTCTCGCCATTTACTGCACCCAAACCCACCCCCCCCTCCTGGGCTACGCGACGTCCACGTCCACGACCCACCCAGCCACCCCACCACCCACTTACGCACCCACACATCACCACCACCACCACCACCACCGCCGCCGCCGCTGCCACACGCACACGGCAGGACCATACACCTCACCATAGAGTGACGCATACTCGCACACACATACGCACACATACGCACACGCACACACACACACACACACACACACACACACACACACACACACACACACACACACACACACACACAGCATGGGCATGCTCTACAAGGCCGCCGGCCTCTGTCTGTGGAGCCTCATCTGGATCGAGGCCATCGTCATGGCGATAGTCACCTTTACCATTGTCTCGCCGCTCTCGTGGCTCCTCGGGGGGCGGATCGGGCATGCGCGGACGCTCAATGCCATGGTGGACCGGCTGATCTGGTACCACATGGTGTGGATGCTCGAGGTGTGGGGCGGCTCGCGGATCGAGTTCTACGGCGACGAGCTCCCACTCCGCGAGTCTGCGCTGCTCATCTCAAACCACATCTTCCTCGCTGACTTTTGGCCATTCTTCTCGCTCGCGCTCCGCAAGGGCCGCCTCGGGTGCATCAAGATCTTCTCCAAGAACAACGTCAAGTACCTGCCGGGCTTTGGCTGGGGTGCGTGGCTCATGGGCTTTGTCTTCATTCGCCGCAACTGGACTCAGGATGCGGACCTCATCCGCAACACTTTTGCCAACCTCAAGGCCACCGGCTTGCCCATCTGGCTCCTCTCGCACCCCGAGTCGACCCGGATCACCCCGCGCAAGTACGCCGAGTCGGTCGCCTACCAGAAGCAGAACTCACACCTGCCGGCACTCAAGCACCTGCTCCTCCCGCGGACCCGCGGCTTTATCGCCACTGTCGACGCCCTCCGCGACTCGCTCCTCGATTCCGTCTACGACCTCACCGTCGACTACCCCGAGGGTTTCCCAGGCATGTTCAACACCGCCGCCGGCAACGGCCCGCGCATTGTCATCCACATCAAGCGCTACCCCATTGAGGAGCTGCCGCGCGATGCCGATGAGCTCAAGGCATGGTGCCTCGAGCGCTGGGTCGAGAAGGACGCCCTGCTCGAGACCTTCCGCACCACCGATGCTTTTCCGGATCCCATCCCCGAGCCGTTCGCGCGTCTCCCAATGAACCTCTAGCCCTGTCTCGCTTTCACGACGAGCCTTACCCCCGACGATCGCTTTGCGCAGCCGGCCACGGGTGTGTGCTATGATGCTCGACTTAGGGCGCACGACTATGCGCCGAGACGACCGTGCTAATGACTCGCCGAGCCGAGCGAACGCGCGCTCGACGTTGCGGCGCTGTGGTGGAAGACCACGGTATCGGGGCAATCGTGAAGCCGCTCGCGCGAGTTGTGGATGACCAGCTGCTCGCGAGCCATAGCACCGCCCAGGAGGCCCGGCGTCGAGTCGCCGTCGGTTTGTGACGGGGGCGCCGCGGTGGCAGCGGCCTGGCCAACATGCCTGTTCCGGCCCGACGGCGGGTACTCTGTGGCGAGGATGACCCGGTGGTGCTCGGGCGGGGCGGGGTCGTAAGCGTACGCCGACCGCCGCGCCTTGTCTGGCCAGAACGAAAAGGCGACGGCGGCGGTGTGGTGGACAAGGGCAAGGGTGCGCGCGACAACGGCGGTGAGGCGAAAGTACTTGTCGAGCTCGCGCACAATGTCAAAGGCCTCCGGAAAGAACGTCCGCCGGATGTACATGTACAGCACGTCTGGCAGGAGCGCTGAGAGCGGTGCAAGAACGAGAATGAACCAAAAGGCTGGCGAGGTGTATGCCTGCGGCCCCACACCGAGCATGTCCAGCGCGTCGGTCGGCGGCACAATGAACGAGTACACCGTGATCCATAGAAAGAGGCCAGCGACAGAGAGAAAGATGGCGGCAAAGTTGAGGATGGTCCACGAGCTGGTCTCGAGCGCTATCTTGGAGTTGACCGTGACCACCACCACAGAGTAAATGAAAATACCGTTGACAAAGAGGCCCGATGTCTGCCCGTCGCTGTGGAGCACGTTGTGCGCGAGCATGCCCTGCACGAAAAAGTAGAACATGAGCGAGTGGTACAACGACGAGAGCATCCACCCGAGGAAAACTCGCAAGTTGAAGAACCGATTAGCAGGCCCAGTCCGATATAACTCCGGGTGGGCCAGCAGTCGTCGGCGCGGGACAGACTGGTCGAAAATGCCCACAATGAGGATGGGCAGCGCGGTGAAGATGACGTTGTACAGCGAGAACGTCCACTTTTCCACAAACGTCTGGCCCGAGTAGCCCGAGGCAAAGACAAACCAGAACGGAACAAGTGAGAGCGCAATGTTCTTGTAGAACGAGTACATGATGAGCTTGGCAATGCGGTCATAGCACCAAAAGCCGTGGACAAGCAGCAGCTGCCGAAGGAACCGGAACTGCGCAATAGCGTAGTCGGCCGTCATGGCCGCCTGCTGGCCCTCCTCGCCGGAAATGCCCACCCCAAGGTGCGCCTCCTTGATCATCTCCACGTCGTTGGCGCCGTCGCCAATGGCGAGCGTCACCACACCCTGGTCGAGCGCCGACTGCACAAACGCCACAACCTGTGCCTTTTGCGCCGGCGAGACACGGCACCCGATGACCGACTTGCAACGCTTGGTCACAGACAGCAGAAGCTCCTTGAGCTCGGCGTCAATGTTGCTGTCACCAGCGCCAGCGCTAGTGCCAGCGTTGGTGCTGCTCGCCGATCCGTCGCCGCTTACCTCGCGCGGTGCCTCGAGGAGGAACGAGAGCGTCCTTCATCCAGCACGCACGCGTGCTCAACAGGCTCGATCTGTGCCTCCATCGAGCGCAGAATGCGCTGCAGCGAGATGCGGAGCCACTGCTTCCGCTGCGCCACCGACACCGGATCCCGCCCAGAGAGAAGCATCTCGTCGCGGTCGTCATCGTTCTCCTCAACATTCGGGTCGGTCGGCGACGGAATGACCACTTCCATGTTGGCGTCGAGGAGCGAGCACGAGTACCCGATCATGATTGCCGTCTCTTGCTTGTCGCCGGTGAGGACCCAGACGTGGATGCCAGCCTTGCGGAGCGAAGCAATGGCCTCGGGCACTCCGTCCTGCAGCTTGTCCTCAATGGCAGTGGCGCCGAGCAGCTCCAGATCGCGCTCCACGAGCTCAGCTGCCGCCACAGCGGCTCGCTTCCGCTCAAGCGGCGTTCCCCGCTCCGACTTGGCGTACGCCGTGGCAAATGTCGCCAGCTCGGCCTCGGTCATCACCCGCTCGGCCATGACCAGCGTCCGCAGCGCCTCGTGGGCAAATACGTTGAGGTGCATATCGGTCGGACGCAAGAGCTTGCGGTTGATTTCCAGCTCGGCGTCGAGCAGCGGGAGCATCGCCACGTCTGCTCCCTTGACCATGACCTTGACCTGTCCGTCGGGGAGGCGGACGACGACAGACATGCGCTTGCGTGCCGACGAGAACTCGTTGACGTACAACACGTCAAAGACCTGGTCGTGGCCTAGGACTTCGAGCGTGATGCTCGTCGGCGTCCGCGTGTGGAACTCAAAGCCAAAGTACTTGGCTGCGTTGACCAGCGCGCCCTCGTCGGGCGATGCTGCCTGGTACAGGATCGACTCTGTCCCATCCTTGTCCTCTACCACTTCGGGAATGACTGTGTGGCAGACGGCGAGGAGCGTGAAAAACCGCAAGAGCGTCTCGCGCTTGGTCGGATCTCCTAAATCACGCATCACCCGCCCGTCGTCCTCAAAGCAGCAGTGCGGGACCGTCTCCCCTCGCGCCAGCGGAATCGACGCCAAAGACTCCCGCATCACAGGCGCCGCAAGTGTGATTGACGGCACGCCTTCGGCCATCGCTCCTGCGTGCGCTTTCGGACGCATGCCTCCCTTGGTAGCCGGCGACCCATCCGAGTACTCGTACTCGTACGTGACCGAGTAAGTGTACTCGTATGACGACGATGACAATGACGACGATTCACCGCTAGCGGCCTTGGACTTGGACTTGGACTTGGCCTTGGACTTGGCCTTGGACTTGGACTTGGACTTGCCACCCTCCTCCTGTTCCTCCTGTTCATGCCCGCCGACTCCGGCAGCGTCGCTGACCGCTGCCGACGACGACGGCAGGACTGTGGACGCCCCGAGGTTTTCCAAGACGTCAGACGAGATCTCGTGGGAAAAATCTGCAGTGTTGGCGCGGCGGAGTTTGGATTCGAGCTCGTTGACCTTGTTCGACGCGTACGACCGCGGTGTGTGGACCATGATCGAGAGCGTGCCGTCACCGTAAGCAATGCCGCCGACCGTCATCTTCTTAAAGTCCATCGAGTTGCGGGTCAGCGTTCCAGTCTTGTCAGAGAAGATGTACTTGACCTGACCGAGCTCCTCGTTGAGATTCGACGTTCTCGCAATGGCTGGTGCGTCGAGCTCGGCGTGGTACATGTGGATGTCCCAGTTGATGAAAATCGACTGGCCAAACTTGACCGTTTCCATCGAGACGTAGAGCGAGATGGGAATGAGGTTGGAGAAGAGGATGAGAAAGGTAAGGAACGAGAGCGCACCCGACGACGATGCCGAGAGGCCCTGCGCCTGCAAATACGTGTGGCTTCCCGAGTGCTTGGCCAGCCACATACCATTGCCGAGAGCACAAATGAAGCAGAGCAGAAGCTGGGCAAGAAAAATGAGGATGATGAGGGTGTTGGTGAACTTCTCGACCGACGACCGCTTGGTCGGGACCTTGTTGGACGACTTTGCGATCTTAGTGTCCTTGCCAGTGTAGACCGCAAGTCCAAAGACCCACTTGGTGTTTCGTAGCTGTGCACCGCGAAGGAGAACCTGCTTCATCGACAGCTGCGCGGTGCCATTGCTCGGGTTACTCATAATGAGCGAGCCGTCAAAGCGGTACATGTCGGCGTTGGGCGGGTCGCATTCGAGCAGGCCGCGCAGCGCCGAGACACTTGCCGGCGTCACGGCGTGGACTGACGACTCGGGTGCTTTGCGGATCTTGAGGTTCGACTCACCGTCGAGGTTCGACGTCTCAACGTAGCACATGCCCTGCGGCTCAGACGAAGAGAGGACGAGAAGGTCCGCCGGCAGAAACTCGCCGTTGCGAACATGCAGAACATCCCCGACGCGGACATCGCGCCAGCGGACAGTCACCAGCTCGCCATCAAGCACCACCGAGACCGGGGTCGCGTTGACCGCCCGGTCATTGCGGTGGCGGCGGATGTCTTCCAGTGCCTCCTTGAGAGCGGTAAAAGCGAGGACGACAGCTAGGGTCATGGCCGTCGTCCCGCGGCCGAGCGGCGAGATGCCGGGGATTTGCTGGAGGCAGGCAATGAGCAGAAAGTAGATGTTGGCCACACGATGGAACTGGGCATACAAGTTGCGCGGCAAAAAGGTGAGGATGGTGTACTTTGAGGTCACCACCACGTTGTCTGCAAAGCCCTCGGCGCTGTTGGCCTCCGTGTCATTGAGCCGCACCCGCCGCCTCGGGACTGCCCCGACTTTGGACGACCCACACAGCGGCATGCCTTCCAGCAAAGAGTGCAAGGGAGTGCAAGGAAGGGAGGGGGGGGATGGAGGGGGGGAGGGGGGCTGAGAGGTAGTGGTGCTTGGGGGTGTTGGGGGGTGGTTGGTTTGGGGGGGGAGGTGGAGTGGCTACTATGTTTGGTGAGATCATGACCGTAGCGGCGGGAAAGGGGGTGGCAACAATAACGGATCGAACGCGCGCGTGCCGAGAAAAATTTGCAGACACAAAGTAAAGTGCAAGTTACGGAGTTAATTCATGAGGCAGATGGTGGAAGCCTTGTGGGGTCAAAGTCTGCAAAGCGGTCTGCAAACTCGCTAGCAGCTGCTGCGATGGCAGCGGGTGGCGTGGGTGCGGGCGCTTCCAGGCCGTCGGCGGGAGGTCGAGCATGCCGGCGAGGATCTCGAGGCCGAACGAGCGTTGGAAGAGCGACTGATCCTCGACGGCGTGGGCCATAGCGGGGCTGGTGCCAAACTGGACAAAGATGTAAGGGAAGCCTTGCGGGACAGACTTTTGGAGGCCGCCGCGGGCGATGACGTCGATGACCCGCTCATGCGAGGTCCACATGGTATCGCACTCGCTCAGTGCCTTGCGGAAGAACATCGGCGCGAGTGCGCCATCGTCGCGCGAAAGCGGCACGGCGTCGATGGCTGTGTGGACGAGGGCATCCAACTGGAGAGCGACCTCCACAAAGACGACGTCGCGGCCGGCGGCGGCGTGGTATGCGGTGAGGGCGCGCATAAAGGCTTCGGCCTCGGCAAAAGCGGCGGCTTCGGTGTTGCGGAAGCTCACCTCGTGGTTCCGCGGCACGATGCGGACGTGACCGTCGACGAGCGGCGCGGCTGCTGCCGCCAAGTACATGTGATCGGCAGTGGCGATGACGGCGGCCTTGCGCATTTTTGCAGCGCCAAAGCATAGCGTGCATGCGCCGAGTGCGGCGTCGTGCTTGCGGGTGGCGTTGACCATGGCCTGCCGCGCCTTGCGGGCCTGCTTCTCTGACGACTGCGACGCCTTGCGCGACTCCCACATCCGCCACGCCTCGCCGGTCCCGTACTCGTCGTCCTCGTCGTCGCCACCCAGCGCCCCGCTATACCGCTTGCCCTGTGCCATGACATTCTCGATAAAGGCCGCATCGACGTCAGCCATGCCCTGAAGCTTGGCCGCCTCGCGCTCGCGGACAAGCAGCTGCTGCGGCGTCAGATCCTCGGCGCCTTCGTCGGCGCGGAGGAACCGGGTCCGCAGCCCAGCCGCATCATGGGTCACCAGCTTGCGCTTAAGCTTGTTCGGATTGTTCCGGTCGCCGCGAGCAGAGATATGGTCGGTGACTCCAAGCCGCGCCCCGCTGGCGCTTACGCTCACCAGCATCTTGGTCTGCGCCGGCGGCGCGAGCTCGGCCTCGAGCTGTGCAACAGTGGCAAAGTCCTTCTTCAGCTTGGCCCGCATAATTCGTGCCGCAATCTTGTTGCGCTCCGCCGCGGTGAGCGGCGGCCTAGGTGCGGGTGCGGTCGGCGCGGGCGTGGGAGCAGCTACGGGCGCGGGGGCGGCTGCGGGCGGGAGGGCAGCTGCAGGCGCCAGAGGTGCGGCAAGACTTCCGGGCCGCATCATGCCCGGCCGAGTCGCCTCGAGGTAGCGTGCACGTCCGGAGCTCGCACCGCTGCTGTCCGACTGCTGGTCACCGATTGACGCTGTGGTTGATGCTGTCGTGGTCCGATGGGCACGGACACGGTCTCGGAACGACGGCTTGCCACCCGGAGCTTCCGCTGCCGTTGCCGGCGGGCCCGTCGACAAGCTGCTACCGTTCATAAGAATGAGGCCGTACCGCTGCTGAGGCACCGGTGCCGCGGGAGCGCTGGGTGTCGCCGCAGGCTCGCCTGCCGCCGAGCTCGGCGGCAGCGTGGGATCGAGCATCCAGGATGCGCGCTGGACCTTGGTCTTGCCTGCGACTCCGTCCTCTGTCAGTGGACGGCTCCGCTTGTGCGAGCGAGTGTGCGACGTCGAGTCGGAGTAAGAGTTTGCCAAGCTTGCCGAGCTTGCCGAGCTTGCCGCGCGCGGCTCTCCTCCTCTGGAGCGCCTGCTGCTGCGATGTCTGCCAGAGCGCGAACGCTTGCCCGACCGCGATTTCCGAGTCGACGAGTCACCAGTTCGGCCCGACCGTGAGCGGTGCGAGCCTGACGAGCGATGCGAGCCCGATGAGCGGTGGCGGGACGAGCGATGCGAGCGGTGGCGGGACGAGCGGTGCGAGCGGTGGCGGGACGAGGAGTCCGACGGGCGGTCTTTGTGGCGAGAAGACTCCATGACGGTGAGAGGAGCTCAAGTCCGGGTGCAAAGCCGCTGTCTGTCGGCGAGGCGGTGGTGGTGAGGAGGGAAGGGTGCGGTGGTGGTCGGTGACGGTGGAGGCAGGCAGGCAGTACAAGACTGCCGACTGAGCTGAGATGGCGCGCCATGTCGCACTCGGGAGGCACCCGTCTGCGTGAGCCAAGCCTCGTCCGCTTCCACACCCACACCCACACCCACACCCACACCAACACATCACTCCCTCTCACACACCCTACACCCCACACCCCACACTCCACGCCTCACACCCGTACCTTAGTTCCCACAAACACCCGGTCCCCCCCCCCCTCCCCCCCCCTCCCCCACACACAGGCAGAGCCATGCCCAAGATCAGGACCAACAGGACGAGGCGGCCGCCGCAGGGCTTTGATGACATTGTACCGACGCTTGATCAGTTTGAAGAAGAGATGCGGAGGGCAGAGAATGATGACGGCGTAGGCAAGCGCAAAGTCCAGCTTACGTGGGAGGTGCTCAAGCTGCACCATGCCCGGACTCGATACGTGTACAACCTGTTCTATGTCCGCAAGGTCATCTCGCGCGAACTGTATCAGTGGCTGGTCGATGAGGGCTACGCCGATGCGCTGCTGATGGCAAAGTGGAAGAAGGCCGGGTATGAGAAGCTCTGCTGTCTGTCTTGCATCCAGACTCGTGACCACAACTTTGGCACCACGTGCATCTGCCGCGTCCCGCGTGCCCAGCTCGATTCGGACCGCATCGTCGAGTGCGCCCACTGCGGCTGCCGCGGCTGCGCCTCGGGCGACGTGCCGGGCAAAACCGCTTTAACAAC
>NW_013657652.1:414400-422706 GCF_000142905.1 Thecamonas trahens ATCC 50062
CGGCCGTCGTCCAGTACCTGGAGGAGCAGCGCCGCAAGATGCGCGAGGCCATTGACGCCGCAAGCTCGTCGGCCGGCCCGTCCTCCGTTGAGGCCTCGGTCCGTGGCGCTGTTGCCGACGTCGAGGCCCTCCAGTCGACACTCGCCGCCGAGGACGGAGCCGCTCAGTGAGGCCTGGCCTGTGAGCGTGCAGTTTGGGCAGAGTGTATTTCGCATCGCTGCCGAGGCGCGCAGCCGCCGCTCACTCGCCACCGGCCGAGTAGCCGAATAGCACGCCTAGAATGGCGTCCCACACCCAGCGCAGCGATTGCCAGATCCGGAGAATGAACTTGTCGATCTCGGTCGGCGCTCCGGGGAGCGTCGTCAGCGCCGGCGGCGGAAGCATGCCCGGCACCACCACCACCGCGGGGCGGCGTATGTTCAAATCGGTGGTCGAGGCAACAACTACCACAGCGCTCCGTGCTGTAGGCTCACCCTCGTCCTCGTTGGCTCGCACCACTTCATCGGTCACGCTCGCCCGGTTCGCCTCCACGCATTCGCGTATCATCGGCTCCGGCGCCGCTGGCATGCACTCGGCCAGCACGACAACGCCCCCTGCCGCTGCTGCGCAATCGTCGGTCAAGCCTTCGCCGCACACGTCCCCGCCCTCGGCCGCTTCAGGCTCCACGCCAGGCGGGCCGGCATCAGCCGATGCCCCGGCGAAAGAGTCGCCGTTGGCCTGGCCAGCAGCAGCAGACCAGGCAAAAGACCACCACGACTCGCCGCCCGTCGGCTCGGCGAGCGGAGGGTCCAGGCAAGCCTCTGCATGCGAGGCCAGAGGATCAGGTCCACCCTCGCCGTCGTCAAGGTCAAGCACCACCCAAGCATCGGCGTCGGCACCATCGTCGGCATCACGGTTGAGCACCAGCTCGGCCGCGGCCGCCGGCGCGCTGGCGCCGTCTTCGGCCGTGTTCCCGTTCCATGGAACACTCTCGTCAGGTGCGTGTTCCTCAAACACGGTGGCGGGCGAAGGGCCAGGGCCAACGTCACGAGCCTCATCAACCCCCTCGTCGAGCTGCATCGACCGGTCGTTGTTGCTACTCATGCCGTATCCTTGTTCTACGCTGTGCCGCTTGTTATCGCGCTTCTTGGGCTCCTCTTGCTCCTTCTGCTTCGGCTCGAGAGTGAGGCGTGGCCGAATTCGTTGCTATCACCAATTTTTTCCCCGGCACGAGTGCCTTGTGCACGCCTGCCGAGCCATGCTCAGGAGCCTGCACCTCGCCCTGTGCCCGTGCGCCCGCATTGCCGAGCTCCGCTGCCTGCCTCACACTGCTCCATCTCTTTGAAGAATGCCTCGCATCATGTCATGGGTGCTTCATCACATCACAGCCGATCAACACATGCAGCCGCCTTGCCCTCATCGCCCAACCGTTCGACGCTGTAAGCTGCGACGTCATTCGCGCAATGAAGCTCGCGCGGCCACATTACCTGCAGCAAACGTACATCAGAGCAGTAGCAGAACACACTCTATCCACAGCTCCACTGCATCCATCATCCATCGCTTGAAATGATTGAAATTGACGACGTCAGACCGAAACCTCACGCACTCAACGCATCCACCCCTCCGTTCTCCTCTCCCCCCTCCTCCCCCCCCTCCCTTCCCGTCATACACACAGACACATATATACAACCATGGCTGACGACATGGTGCGGGCCGAGACCGAGCTGGGAATGGCGCTCGAGGCGTACCGAGCGTCGCTGAGGGAGGCCCGCGACCGACAGCGGCGGCTGGAGAAGGCCCTCTCCAACGCGAGCTTTGAGCTGACCCGTGCACGCGAAGGCGTGGCCATGGGCATGGGCTCTACAGCAGAGGCCGAGACATCAACTAAGGTGCAGAGAGAGGGGAACGAGCAAGGCAGCGGTGCGGCAGAGGCGGCGCGGCAGAGCCTCGACGAGGCTGTGGCAAGAGCCAAGGTGGTCCTGCCCCGGCCTGGCGCGCTCTACTTTCAGCTCATGGTCGGCTCGGTCAACATCCGGATGATTGGCGAGGACGAGCGGTGGACGTTCAAGGAAGAGTACGAGTGGTTCAAGAACGTAGCCATGCAGCTCTCGGTCTTTGTCACCCTACTGGTGTACTGGGTCAATCGTCCGTGGCTCGACACCCTCTTCCATGCCCTCGTCCTCTACTATTACTTCTCCATCACGCTCCGCGAGCACATCCTTCTGGTCAACGGCTCCAACATCCGCCGCTGGTGGCGCCGCCACCACTACATCACCATCCTCCTCACCGCAGTCCTCCTCACATGGCCGCCCAAGTCGGACTCCTGGCATCTGTTCCGCAACACCTTTACCGGCTTCATCATCTACATCGGCTGCCTCCAGATGCTGCAGTACCGCTACCAGCGCGCCCGCCTCCAAGTCCTCCGCTCACTCGGCCAGACAGAAGGCACAGACGTCGTTAACTCGGACACCACCCAGATGCACTGGACCTCGTCCATGTTGTTCCTTCTGCCCTTCCTCTTTGTCGGTCAGTTCTTCCAGCTCTACATCGGCTACTTTCTCATCGCCCTCTTCCGCACAAGCCCCTCCATCGAGTGGCAGGTCCCTGTTGCAGGCGTCCTTTACATAGCCCTTGGCATCGGCAACCTCTTCACCACCCTTCGCGTCGTCTACTTCCGCTATGCCGCTGCCACAGACGTCCACGCCTCTCGCGCCCGCCGCGCAAGTCAGCCCTTCTCACCCCCAAGCTCCGCTCCGAGTAGTCCATCGCATTCGGTGGCTGCTTTGCCGCTTGCTCCGCATCAAACTCGCCTCGTGACCCAGCTTCCCCTCCCCCCTCCCCTTGTGTGCCGTCGTCATGGACGTGCTCGTCACCACTGCCATGCTGGCAGCTAGCGGTTCGCCAGTTTCGGTGATCAACCCATCCCCGATGCGTCTCACCACTGGCGCCCATCTCACACTTCCTGCGAATGTACGCTCACTTGCGGCCCTTGTGCGACACGTGCTAGCCCTGTACACATCGCCGCAGCAAACCAAGGAAGATCAGCTTGCCCATCGCAGCCGCGGGGGTGGCCCTCTTGCCCACGGTCTCTCCCTCGCCGCGATCTCGCCGGATCTAGCAAAAGGTCGTGAACGGCTTGCCGCCGACTCGGCCTGGGCGACTGCCGATGCCGCCGCCGACGAGCTGGTAGCGTCTCTGATGGGGTTGAGTCCTCCCACCAGGGCAGCGGATGGGCCAGCACTCCTCCTCTTTGCGCCATGGTCGGTCCCAGTCGCCCTTGCCGCCGTCGTCGCCTCGGTCTTCCAGGCCGCTGCCGCCGTCCTTGACGCACCCGCTCTCGCCCGCTCGCCAACCGCTGTTGCTCTCCTTCTCGACGGCGCTGGCCCTTGCAACCGCGCGTCAGTCATCGACGCGCTCCTCGCCCATGTCTTTCACACCTTTACCCCTGATCAAGTCGCAGTCTTCAACCCAAGCACTCCGCTGCCGGCCCGAGCCACACTTCCGCGCGTCGCCATTGTGATTGCAGCTAGCCATCGCGGCCTTCCGGATCTTGATAACCTCGTTCTCGTGCACACCGTGGTCTACGCCGCATCCGCCCGCGCACTCGCACCACGCATTGCCCACCTCGTTGTCGCCCATGGAGTTGCTCTCGGCGGCACCCCGGGACCAGGTATCGACGCGCCGTGGGCGCTCGTCGCCGGCCCGACGCCGCGCTCGCCTGTCTTTGCGCGCATCTGCATCGTCGTTGTCGTCGCCACCGCTCCGGCGCGCGCCGCGTTCGCCGAGCTCACCACCGCCGGTGCTGCTGTGCTTGACATGATTCAGGACCACCTGCCCCGCAACGCTGGCGGTGCAAGCTTTGGTCCCCGCGCAGGCGACTATCTGCGCCATCTCGTGGTCTCACTTCGCCAGGTCGGCGAGGCGTCGGTGCCGCTGCTTCCGGCTGCCGGCGTGCTTGTTGTCCTCGCACAGACACTCTACGCCTGGTCATCAGCCGGCTGGTCATACGCATCCGAGGCACTCGAGACCGCAACGAGCGCGCTTGTTGCTGTCCATCCGATCCTCAGCTCGACGTTTGCTGCCTGGCGCGCCATTCTCGACGCTGGCAGCGAGGCCGATGTCAAGATTGACGAACTGACCAAGCAGCTGGAGGCGGAAACCCGGACCTCAACCGCGATCGTCGTCCTTGTTGCGGACGACCACGCGCGCGTCGGCCTCGAGACAGAGCTCAGCCACATCGCCGCCTCGCATCCGCACTGGCGGCTTCGTGGGATGCACCCAGACACGCCTGCCTATGCACCCGGCTCCTCGCTCGTCATCAACGCCATCGCCGCCCTGCTCGACGCCCGCACTCCGTCAACCTCACTCATTGTTGTGGCCCAACCGAGCCACGTTTCGGCGCTTGTCGTCCGACGCCTCCTCGCCCCAGCAGCCTTTGATCTCGCCGTCTGGTACGATGCCGAGAGCGAGGCGGCTGGCGCCACCGCTGCCTTTCTCCGCACCGCCATACCTCGCCACATCGAGCTCCATGGCGAGGCGCTAGCGCGCGACTCGCCATCGCTGCAAGCCTCCTTGAGGTTCGCCTCGGACGTCGAGTCAGTCCTGGAGGGTCTTGTCGAGGACGGCCACAGCCTCGTCGACCTCGATCCGCGCCTTGGTGCTGTGGCTGTTGCGGCCGAGCCATGCGCGCCGCCAGCGCCAGCTCCTCCGCAACCCGAGCAGGATACCGCAGAGCCCGGGCCGGTTGACACGCCGCTTCGTTCGGGCCCACCGCTTCCGACGATGGGCATCGTCGCGTCGTCCGAGGCCGTGATCGCGCTCGGCCTGGGCGGGTTAGACTTGTGGCGGACACAGTTTGGCCTGACTGTTGCCGCTGAGCGCGACGCGCTGCCTGCTGGCGTGGCCTTTGTCCTTGATGAAGGCTATGCAGTGGCGATGGTCGACGGCTGGCAGTTGTCGGGTGACGCGCGGGAGCGCGCGGCCGAGGGCCGCCGTCTCCAGGCCATGGTTTCGAGCGCCGAGCAGGCGTACGACGAGCTGGCGGTCCTGGTGGTCTTTGGGCGAGTGGGCGCTCGAGCAGCCGAGCCGTTTCCATTTGTTCCAGCTCGAGTCCGGGCGCTGATGGCATCGTACGGCCGAACGGCGAGGGCACGCAGCGTGCGAGTCGAGTTTGTGTGGTGCACCGGGCACGCATCGATGGGATCTGCTGTGCGGTCGCGGTGCGAGGCGCGCGCGGCAGTAAGCGCTCGATGGGCGGGCTCGGCCGAGGTCTGGGCCTCACGGTCTTGGCTCCTTGCCGAAGAGACGACGTCGGAGCGGGTTCTGTGTACCCTCTCGCCGGCGCTCACCCCGTTTACCGCCCAAATCGCACTCACATGGTCCAAAAGCCTCGCCGACTTTGCACTGCACGACGAGCTCGAGGCTCTTGTCCGTGACTTTCCGTGGATCCCGCGCAAAGTTCTGGCCGTCACGCTCCGCTGCCTGCACGGTGCCAAGCAGCCACTCTCGCCGCCACGCAGCGCTAGCCGCGAGGAAGGCAACGACAGTGGAGGAGCTGGCAGCGGGGAGAACGGGGGCGGGGGTAGTAGGCAACGACCGAGCGGGCGCAAGCGAGTCCGTGCCCCGTCGCCGGCGTCAGCGAGCCTGCAACCGGCGGGTGATAGCGTCAGCAGCGGGAGAGCCACGCATCAGGGCGGCAAGTGGGCGCGGACGCTCGGTTTTCGGCCGCGCGACGGCGAGCTTGGATTTGCAGTCGAGAGCTGCAAAGCCAGCGACGACGACGGGATGCGGCAGACGGTGCTTGTGTGGCGGTCAGCAAGCGCCAGACATCAGACCGAGTAGGGGAAGAGGAGCGCCGGAATGATGGTGTGCTCGGCCTCGAGCTCGAGGGCGGCGATAAAGCACTGAGCAGCGAGGGTGTCGAGCCCGCGCGCGGTGGCGACCAGGCCGAGCTGGTGCCAGGCCTTGTAGTTTGTCGGCTCGATGCGGAGGAGGGCGCGGAGCGGGAGCTCGGCGCGGTCGGCCTCGCCGGCAGCGTTGAGGACAATGCCCTGATGCAGGAGCGCGCCCGGATGCTCGGGCTCGATGGCGAGAACCCGTTCATACTCGAGGATGGCATCGGCAAGCTGGCCCTTTTCCTCGAGGATGCGGGCCGTCTGGTAGAGCACGCTGGAGTTTTGGCGGACGTCGCGGAGGGAGGTCGCCTGCTCGAGCGAGACCAGCGCCGATTCGTACTCGCCGAGCCGGCGGTAGAGCGCAGCGAGCTTGCACCAAACAAACAGCTGCTTGTCGAGCATATCCGCCCGGGCAAGCGAGAGCTGCGAGAGCTGTGCCGACGCCACTCCGGCAGCTCCGGTGCCGCGGCCGCGCGAGCCGCCCGGCGCCGAAAGCGTCGACGAAACGTGAGTCAGCACAGCCGAAGAGCCAAGGAGGGCGGTGAGGTCGGCATTGGGCGACGGCTTGGTTGGCGTGTTGCCAAAGGCAGCTACAGGCGTCGATGAGCCCGACGGCGACGGCACGTCGACGGTGTCACGGAGCTGCGCCAACATGGCTGGCGAGATGTAGCCGATCGACGAGGTGCGGGCCGACGAGAGCGCCGTCGCCGATGGCGAGCGCCGCATCGACGAGGCCGCCTTCTTGTCGCCGATCGAGAGCGAGCGCGAGATAGTCGAGTGCGCCCGCGGTGCGAGATGAGTGAGCGACGGAACGTTGCCAAGCTCATTCAGCGAGCCGGCGTCCTTGCCAGAGTCAGAGAGGGCGGCGAGGACATGAGAGCCTGCCCGGTGGAGCTTGTTCCACACCCGGATGATCTCCTCAAAAACCGGCAGCGCGCGGCGGCCGCCGTGCAGGTGCTCGACAATGTCGGCCTTGGTCGCCAGCATCTCCAGCGAGTCTGGGTCTGCGTCGAGCCCAGCGTCGATGGCCCGCAGCGCACCGCGGTAGTCCTTGATGCCGGTGAGGAGGACAGCAAGCAGGTGCCAGCCACGCGACGACGAGCCGTCAAACCGCAACGACTCGCGGATGGTATCGATGGCAATCGGGTAGTTGCGGAGCTCGGTGTGCAAGAGCGCAAGCGAGTAGAGGACGCCCGGCGAGGTCGGATCAAGCGCAACCGCGCGCCCGAGCGTGTCCAGCGCGGTGAGATGTGCCCGCTCGCGAGTGCTGTCGTCGCGCGCCTCGCGTGCCGCCTGGGCATACAGTGCACCTTGAACATGGACGGCGACCTTGAGCAGCGCCTCGGCCGGCGGCTCCAGAGCGGCGAGACTGTCGGACGACACCGCCTTGCCCTTGGCCAAAAGCTTGAGGCCGCGCTTGACAGCTCGCAGTCCGAGCTGGGTATCGCCGAGCCGGTTGAGGTGGAGCTTGGCCTGGAGAACCCGAACAAACGGCGATCGTGGCTCGAGCTCGGCTGCGCGCTGCAGAGTCAGCGCCGCGCGCGCATGCTCGCCGGCGGCCTCGAGCGTGAGCGCGTACTGGATGAGGAGGCTCGCGTCAGTGGCGGCGTGGGTGAGAGCAAGCTCGAGCGACTCAGCCACCAGCGCGTGCTGCCCGGCGAGGAGAAAGGTGAGGACAAGCTCGGGCACACCCGGGTTCTCGTTCGCAAACTCGAGCGCCACCGAGTTGAACGACGATGCCTCTAGCGGCGCGTCGTCATGGGCGGGCTCGTTTGAAACAACCTGGTGCAGCAGAAGCAGCAGCGCAATCTCCTCTTTCCGCGAGGCTGGCGCAAAGACGCCTGCCGGCGCCTCGACCACGGTGTAGTCGGCGTCGGAGACTCGCGAGACCAGCGCCAGGCCGAGGGTTCCGGCGCACCGCGCGTGGAGCCGGAGGCTCATCACTTTGTGAAAGGTCAGGAGCAGGGTGCGGAAGCCCGGAAGCCAGTTGGCCACGGGCATGCCCTCGTGGAGCAGCATCCACGCCTCCAGATACGCGAGCTCGGCCACGGCGGCAGCCACCGCCGTAGGAAGCGGCGGGACCCGCAGACTGCGCAGATCCGGCGATGCGCCCGCAAGAGCCAACCCAGCCGCCAGCACCTTGTGCACACCCTTTGCAATCCGCTGCAGAGCAGCGGTTCGGCTCTGACCAGGCGTACTAAGAGCGACACATATCCTGGCCACCACCAGCAAAGCCACGCCCTTGAGCCGAGTCAGCAGGGCAGACGCACCTTCTGGCGACGATGGAGGAGATGGCAGCGAAGCGAGCAGCTTGCTCTCATCCAGGCATACCAGCGCGCCCGAGTCATCTCCAGCAGCATGAGCGATGCGTGCGCGAATGACAGCAATGTCCTGCAAGGAGAGGGGGGGAGGGGGTAAGTGACGGCAGGAGGA
>NW_013657651.1:0-33070 GCF_000142905.1 Thecamonas trahens ATCC 50062
TCGCTCGCCCGCCCGCTCAACCACTCACAGCCAAGCCAGATCAAGCCAGATCAAGCTCAGCACGACCTGTTGCTGGCTATACAGGGGGAGTGGCTGGTGTGGTCACAGGGAATGGAGGTGAGGGTGTGTAGATGGCTGGATTGAGATGAGTGTGGTGGCTGCCGCTGGGCGCTCCAGCTGTGGCCGAGGCCGAGGCGAGCAGCGAGTGATCGAGTGACGGCCAGCCGCTCGTCGCTCAGCCACTCGCCGGTATGGGCGCCGTGCTGCTGCTGTGGCAGGAGAAGAGGAAGCCCAACCCCGAGGCGGCGATGACCAGGTTGGTGATTATGCTGATCCTGATGCTCATGGGGATGGGGATGGGGGATGGCGATGGCTGGCGATAGGAGTGATGGTTGAGGCGGCAGCGTTCATGGTTGCGATCGCGGACGACGAGCTGAGGCGGTTACTGTGGCTGACGCCGAGGCTGCGACTGCTGGGGAGAGAGAGGGAGGATGCGAGGGATGTGACGAGGGAGACGGATAAATGATCCATGCATAGCGAGCAAGCCAGCTGCTGCGTATCACCATCGGCGCCGGATCGCTGCCGGGCGGGCCCAGTGGGCGACAGCCCAAACGAGCGAGCACACAACCCAAGTTCGAGGCCGAGGTCGAGGATGAGAGCGCAAGATCGAGATCAGAAGGACGAGCAGAAGCGGAATAGCGAGTACAATGACGCAGACACTGTTGGTCTGATGCACATGAATGTCATCGTCGTCGTCATCGCCATCACCATCACCTCCGCTGCCCGCCGCCAGCCCAGCCCACCCACTCGCCTTCACCGACATCGACACCAACTGACGATGGCACACCCATGGCCACTTCCTAGCCTGTTCCTACTCACTCTCCCGTCTACCCTCCACCCTCTCGCACCGCAGCCTACAACTGCCCCCTCCACCAATCCCAAGCCCTCGTCTCCATCGACACCCCTCCTGCCAACTGCGCCGCTGATCATGACTGGGCCCAAGTCCGACTGGCCGAGAACAAGCCACTCCTCCTCTCACTCTCCTCCCCAACCACATCCTCATCCACGCCTCCCCTCAACCCCTCCACCAACACCCATCGGCCTACCCATGCCTCAATCCCGACGACGACGGGCACGGTGACTTGGACGACCCGACAGCAATCGCATCAGCATGACCAGCAGCATTAGCAACACCACCTCTACCACACCCAACACAACCCAAACACAAATAAACAAGATCACAGCCACCGCCATCGTCCCCATCCCCGCCATGACTCTTGCCCCTCGTCATTTACTGCCCATCCTCCTCCACCTTCACAAGCCCTCCCCTGATAAAGTACTCGGTCACCATCCGCCGCCGCTCTCTCACCTCGCTCAGCACGCCAAGGATCGAATTCCACGACTTGCCTTCCTCCACATGCATACGCAGCACCTCCTCCCTGCTCGGCATCCGGATCGCCTCCAGGAACTTGCGCCGCTTCCACTCGCGGTACTCGCCAGACGACATCCCACTGCTGGATTCCGAGCTCGAGCCGCTGCTCCCCGCATCGCTCACGACCCCAATCACACACGACGATTCCCCGTCATCGCCGCTGTCCGACACCATCGGCAGCACCTTCCTCCGTCGCCGCGCTCGCTTCCGCGCGATCCCCTCCACCACGCCCACGTCCTCCGCATTCCCCACCATCTCATCCACGCTCCACCAGCCAGCTCCAATCACAGCCTTGCTGTCGGCGTCAAACACCACCCACCGGCGGATCACTCCGCGCAGCAAATCCTCCATCACCCCGGCCTCCACGTCCACTGCAAGCGCAAGCCCAGGCCGCAGCACGCCTGCCACACGCGCCATCTCCTCACGTGTCGGCTTCCACGCCACTCCAGCCCCGACATCTTGCGCCGCCAGCCTTAGCTTCGCCCGCTGCTCCTGGATCGCCAAGTGCGCCACCCACTGCGCCTCGCGCCGCGTCATCCACCCGGAGAACAGCGACTTCTTTGCCTTGCCAGACCCAAACTCCAACCTCACATGCAGCATTCCATTGCGCGTCGGGTGCTGGCCTGCTTTCCGGGCCACAACCGCCCTCACCATCTTCCTATCGACCACAAACCCTCGCATCGCCAGGCTCCTACCTTCGGCCGCAGACACCACGCTCCGCTCAGACTTGGGCACTGCCCTCACCTCAGCTTTGCGTTCCATTCGCACACACGCCTCCCGCGGATCGACTTCCATCGGCCGGCCCAGATACCCGCTCGACGTCGCTATCTCTTCCGCCACCGCCAATCCGGTCGCCGCCTTCCGCCCCGCCAGCACATCCTCCACAATTCGATGCGCAGCAAGCGCAACCTCATCCTGCCGCAACCAATACGCCCCGTAGCCCTGACCGTCAGCCCTAAAATGATAATACACCGCGCTCGGATTCATCGGATGCCGTCCATACTCCTTAATCAACTTCGCGCTCAGCTTGGCTCCATCAACCTCAAACCCATCCAGCGTCACCCTGTTCCACTCACCAACAGGCCACCGATCTCCATGTCTGACCCCATACGACCACATCACCATAGCCCGTGACAGCCCCATCACCCGCGGATCGCCATCACACACCTCCACCCTCCCATCCAAGCCACTCGTCGTCGCTGTCCCTCGCTTCGTAGCCCGTTCCACCGCAGCAGCAGCGTACTCTGCCCGCTTGGCCTCCCGCTCAGCCTTGCTCAGCGCCAGCCACTCACGAATCGCCATGTGCGCCACCCACTCCGCCTCGTCAACCGTCAGCCATCCCGAGAACAGCTGCCGCGCCGCATTGCCATATGCCACATCCAAGTGATAGTAGGCCATCATCTCGCGCACAGGATGCATGCCTCTATTTTTGACCACACTCACCATCACTTTCTTCCCATCGAGCAGGTAGCCCTGCGCAAACACACGCATCGCCCGTCCGTCCACAGCTTGCCGATCCTTGGCAGCCACCGTTCCTGCTTCCGCCTTACGTTTCGCCTGCTCTTGCACATCCCGCGGATCCACAGCAGGTATCTCCCCCTCCCACCGACTTTCGCTCACTCGCGTGTCCACATCACCATCCAGTGGGCTCCCATTCAACACAGACTGGACGAGCAGATGCGCCACAACCTCCAGCTCGCGCACTGCATACCATCCAGAATGCAGCGACTTGCCTCCCGCTTTGAATTGCCAGTAGAACACATCCGTGAAATCAGGATGCATCCCCATATTCTTGTCAATCACGGCGCACATCGGCCTCCCCTCCACCAGATACTCGTCCAGCCGAGGCGCAAGCGACGCGACCCTTCCGGTACAGCCAGCCGATCCCGACGATGCACCGTCCTCCCCCTCTTCATCCGCACAGCTGCCTCCACTCGCGGATCTACGCTCCATGAGCCCTTGAACGGCGACACCGTCCGCTCATCCCCCTTCCTCCTTCTTCAGCTGCCGCAGCTCGTCCAGCGCGTCCACGCCGCCGGCCGCCAACACAGCCCCGACCGCCGCCACCTCGTCAACCGAGAACCACCCGGACAGCATCCTCTTCCCCTCAGCCGACGTAACCGCCCAGTTCAGTACTCCTTCCATCTCAGGATGCATCCCATACGCCTGATGTGGCGACGCCCGCAAGCCCTTCTCCAGCTTGACCGCCCTCGCGCCCACCACAGCCTTGCGCTTGCCCACACGCACCCTCCTCGCCACCTCCATCCGCCGCCTCTGGTCAGCCACAGCAGCGACGGCTGCTTTCTTTACAACACCACAAACGTTCATATGCGCCATGGTTATCACAACCCTATTTGCTTCCACTTTGGAGTTGGGTGATAAAGGCCAGGGGCTCCAGCGTTGCGAGCGAATGCCCGCCCCGCACCCTGGCCCCTCACGCAACAACCCGACCCACTCGACCCCCCCCCCCCCACACACACACACACAGACACACACATACCCCTCACACACACACAATGGGCTCGGAGCAGTCTGCCCTTGAAAAAGAGCTCCGCACCTTGTCGGACGTCGCCCATGTCGACCTCTCAGTCCGCGGACTCTCCGACCTTCCGCCAGCCGTCGACAAGCTCGAGGGCTGCCTCTGCCTCGACTTGAGCAAGAAGTATGTATTCCTCTCTCTCCCCTCTTGGCCAGAGTGCTATCCATGTGCCCTTTACGTGACTCACGCCTCTTTAGCGAGCTAACCACGCTACCAGATGAGATAGGCGAACTGCACAACTGCCGGCGATTGCTGCTCGACAAGAACCAGCTGGTCGAGTTGCCTGATGCCATCGGCGGCCTCAAGCAGCTCACCGAGCTCTCGCTCGCCAAGAATAGAATGTTTCTCCTGCCTCTCACTGAGGCTCTCGCCGGATGCTCTTCCCTGACTGTGGTGGATCTCTCGCACAATGGGCTCGAGACCACGCCGGCTGTCCTCTTCTACCTGCCTGCGCTCACCACGCTCAAACTCCACCACAACGAGATCACTGCCGTCGATCCGCTTGTTGTGCAGAGTACCGCACTGGACGTCCTCGACATCTCGTTCAACAAATTGCGAGTCCTACCAGCTCTGCCGGCCTCTCTCACTGCTGTCTTTGCCCAGGAGAACGAGCTCATCAACGTTGAGGCGCTTGCCGACCTGCCCATGCTCGAGCGGCTCAACCTCGCGTCCAACGAGATCCAAGAGCTCCCAGACTCGTTCTTCTCCCGGCTGGCGGCACTCCAGCACATCATCCTGTCCAACAACCCGGGCCTGGTTGCGCTGCCAAGCCTCGCTGGCTGCGTCTCGCTCACCAATCTCACGCTCGAAGGCTGTGGCGTCAAGGCCATGCCGCCGTCGCTGGCTGCATGTCGCAATCTGGAAGTACTGCGGCTGCGCGGCAATGCCGGCCTTGCCGCCAACTCTCTGGCGGTTGCTACTCTGGTTAATCTAACCAAACTCTCGCTGTGTCAGATCGGGCTCACGCTCCTGCCCGACGGCCTCTCTGAGCTGTCCTCGCTCCACACTCTCGACCTCCGACGCAACAAGCTCATGGCGGACGTCATTGACAATCTAGGGCTGCCCAATCTCCACCGCTTGTATCTCTCGGGCAATCCGCTCGGCGTCGTGCCTGTCGGCCTCGAGCTTATGCCGCTCACCGAGCTCGGTCTCTCGTCGACGCTACTCGACGACGCCACAGGCGTCGACGCCGTCACCTCGCTCACCTTTCTCAACCTTTCGTCCAACAAGCTCACCTTTTTGCCGGAGCACCTCGCCGACGTGGTCCAGCTCCGCAATCTCCAGCTGCAGGAGAACTACCTGGGTAGCTTGCCCAAGACCATCGGCGCTCTGACCAACCTCGAGCGCCTCGACGTCTCCGACAACGACATCCGGTCACTCCCGCCTGAGCTTGCGCACTGCAAGCGGCTGGTGTTTCTCGAAGCGCTCCGCGGAAACCCCATTATCTTTCCGCCGCGGCGTGTCATGGATGCCGGTCTCGAGGCCATCATGGAGACGCTGCGCAAGCGCCTCGGCTCGGGCGATGGCCCACTTGTCATGGACGCGGCCAACTGATACAAGCTAAACTCCCTCGTCCTCCTCACTGCGTCGTTCACTTGCGGACAACCTCGTCATAGGCCCAGGCAACCCAGTCCATGAGCGCCTCGACGTCGGCGGTCTCCACGGTCGCACCGCACCAGATGCGGAGGCCGGGCGGGGCGTCGCGGTAGGCGCCGATGTCGTAGGCGACGCGCTCCGAGGCGAGAAGGGCGACGACGGCCTTGACCTGCTCGGGCGTGGCGCCTTCGAGCTCGAGGCAGACCGAGGTCGACGAGCGGGTCGCAGCGTCCTTGGCGAGGAACGAGAGCCACGGGAAGCGATCGACGGCGCGCTCAACGGCGCGCAGGTTCGCCTGCGAGTTGGCAATCATGGCCGGGAGGCCGCCGATCGAGTCGGCCCAGCGGAGAGCGTCAAGGCAGTCCTCGACAGCGAGGAGCGACGGCGTGTTGATGACCTTGCCCTTGAAAATGTCGAGGTTGGCCGAGCCGTCGCCCTTGCGGAGGTTGAACACCTTGGGCACCGGCCACGACGCCGTCGTCGTGTTGAGCCGCTCCACCGCCGCCGGCGAGAGGATCATCGTGCCGTGCGCGGCCTCGCCGCCAAGCGCCTTTTGCCACGAGTACGTGGTGCAGTCAAGCTTGTCCCACGGCATGTCCATGGCAAAGACTGCCGAGGTCGCGTCACAGAGCGTGATGCCCTCTCGGTTGTCGGCGATGAATGGTGCGCCGTCGGGCACGCGCACGCCCGACGTCGTACCGTTGTAGGTAAAGACGAGGTCGTGCGCCGGACTCACACCCGACACGTCCGGGAACTCGCCGTACGCATCAACACCAAAGTTGCGGACATCGAGCTTGAGCTGCTGGACCGCGTCCTTGTACCACCCGGTCCCGAACGACTCGAAATGGACAATGTCGACCGGCCGCGAGCCGAGAAGGTTCCACATCGCAGCCTCAAACGCTCCAGTGTCCGAGCCAGGCATGACGCCGACGTGATACTCGTCGGGCACGCTCAGAATGCGCTTCGACTCGTTGGTGAGCTCATTGAGGAGCGCAAGGCCTTCCGAGGAACGGTGCGAGCGGCCAAGGATGCCCGTCGGGAGCTCGGCCACGTCGTAGCCCGGGCGCTTTGAGCACGGGCCGGAGCCAAACTTGGGGTTGTTCGGCCGGATGACCGGCTTGGACTCGTCGAGCCCGAGCGCGCCGCCAACCGATGACGAGAGCGCCGGCAGCTTTGCCGACCGCACCGCAATCATGCCGTCAAGCCCGGCAATCGAGTCGATGAGCTCGTCCGGAATCGACGAGTCGACAGAGACAACGCCGACCGCCGCGCCCGACGGCGAGCGGCCGAGCGCAAACGAGCCGACGTTGATGTTGGCCGTGCCGAGCAACGACGTGATCGCGCCGATCACGCCGGGCTTGTCATCGTTGCGGAAGTACAGCACGTTGCCCTGCGGGAGCAGGTCGATGGCAAACTGGTCGAGGTTGACAATCCGCGGCTGTGGCGCCGCCGTCCCGCGCCCGGTCACAGTACCACTCACCGACCGCATCCCGTCGGCACCCTCAAACGTGATGGTCAGCTCGTTGCCGTGCATCGTCGGCTTGTTCTCAAACAGCTCGTTGATGGAGAGACCAAACTCGGTCGCCATCGACGGTGCGTTGATAAAGTTAACAGGCTCCTCCACCATCGGCGTGAGCATGCCCTTGAGTGCCGCAGCCTTGAGCAGGCTCGACTTGCCCTTGAGCAGGTCGCCGCGAGTCGAGAGCGTCACCGACTTGAGCTTGTCGGCGCGGAGCTGGATGAGGAGCGAGCCCATTCGCTCAGCGAGCTCCACAAACGGCAGCAGATCCTTGTGCTGCATCAGCTCGGCAAGGATGCGCGAATTGACCACCCCACGGACCGCCCGGTCCTCAAACACGTCCACAATCTGCGACGCAATGTCGTGCGCCACCTTGTGCTGCGCCTCCTCCGTCGACGCGCCGAGATGCGGCGTGCAGATGCACCGCTCATGCTCGAGCAGCGGCTTAATCGCCTCTGGAGGCGGCTCAGACTCGTACACGTCGAGCGCTGCTCCGGCCACATGGCCCGAGTTGAGCGCGTCGAGCAGTGCAGCCTCGTCGACGATGCCGCCGCGCGCGCAGTTGACAATCCGCACTCCGGGCTTGCACTTGGAGAGCGTGTTTGCGTCCACAAGCGACCGCGTCTCCGCCGTCAGTGGCGTGTGGAGTGAGATAAAGTCGGCCTCGGCCCAGACTGCGTCGAGGTCGACAGCCTCGATCGCCTCGGCCGCAGCCGCGTCAGCCGACATGAGCGGGTCGTACCCGATCGTTCGCATGCCCATCGCCCGGCAGATGGCCGCCACCCGCCGACCAATCTGTCCAAGCCCGACAAGCCCGAGCGTCTTGCCCTCCAGCTCCGTCCCCATGTACTTCTTCCGCTCCCACTTGCCAGACTTAAGCGACGTCGTCGCGTTCGGGATGTCGCGCGAGAGCGCCATCAGCAGCGAGACCGTCAGCTCGGCTGCCGACGTTGTGTTGCCGCCGGGCGTGTTCATCACCATGATGCCGGACGCCGTCGCCGCGTCCACGTCGATGTTGTCCACACCGGTTCCGGCCCGGCCCACCACACGGAGCTTGCCGGCGCCGGCCGCAAGCACCTCGGACGTCACCTGCGTCCCCGACCGCACCACCAGCGCGTCGTAGCTCTTGATTAGCTCCACAAGCTCGTCCGCAGGCACCTTGTCGCGCGCGTCAACCTCAAACCCGGCAGACTCAAACGTCGAGACGCAGATCGGATCGATCGGGTCCGAGATGAGAACCTTGCGAGCCGCAGCGAGCGCAGCCTGTTCTCCCCACCGCATCCACCGCTCTTTTGCCGGTGAGTATCAGCCAAAAACAATTTGGACACAAAAAAACTGTCTCGTACACTCTTGCAGCTGCTGCCTCTAAGATTGCGCGCTGCGCCACGTGGCGCGCCCGCCCACCCCGCCTAGTCCACGCTCTTTCCCACACTCGCACTCCACACACACACACACACACCGCCCGCTCCCCTTCAACATGCGTACAGCGCTTGAAAACGAGAAGCCGCCCGTAAAGCCCGGGAGGCCCAGTACAGTCCGCGTCAGTCGCAGCATTGGGTCGCTTGACGTGCAGTGAGCGGCACAAAGAAAAGTGGTGAAACGCTCGATCACTTGTAGTATCAATCAATGACAAACGAGCCTTCCGGGTGGCCAATCAATTTGGCTGCGCAACTCCCGCACTTGCGGACTCGGTGGTGGAGTCTACAGCCACCGCTGCAGCAAGTGGTGGAGCGTGACGCGTAGACAGCGTCTCGCCCGCCAGCTTTCCTTCCCCTAGTCATGGTCCGATCACTCTCAACAACCCTTCCACAACGCTCCTGCTCCAGCATGGGCTCGCCGCTGCGCAGGGCGGCGCGCAGACTCAGGGCAATCAACCGCCGTGACGTCACGGCGTGGGGCTACTGTTCGAATCGAAGGTTCTCCTTTACTCCCACTTGCTCGAGCCATCAGTCGCGACGGCCGAGGATCTGCAGCAGCATCATAAAGACACCGCGGAGGTTGAGGAACATACCGAGCGCGTCGTCGATGTGGTCCTTGTGCCCGTCGCGGGCCGACTCAATCATGCGCTGCGTATCGTAGCCGATAAAGCCCGAAAAGGCAAGGAGGCCACCGTAGAGGTAGACATTGTTGAGGACGGCAAGCGTCGACGGCGCATAGTCGATGAAGAGCGTCGAGAGCTGGATGCCCACGATGGCGAGGAGCGAGCCCATGAGTGGGCCGCCGAGCGTGAGCATCGCCCGCCGTCGCGCCTTGAGCGCCATGAGCGAAAAGCCGCCGAAAATAGCGGTCGTGCCCATGAGCGCCGTCCCCACAATCGTGGGGTCGACTGCCAGAAAGTGCCCAATAAGCGGCGCCGACGAGAGGCCCATCAGCACGCCGCCAGTTCCGAGCATCGCCGCCCGCAACGTCGGCGACACGTCGCGCCCGCGGGTAAACGAGACGCCCAAGATCGGCACAAACGCCCCGAGCGCGTACACCATCGGCGACACACTACCAAGCGCAGTAAACATGCCAAGCATCGTCCCGCCCGCCGCCGCGCCCACCGTCGCTCCGAGGGTGGCGTACACCTTGACCAGGTACCGCCCCACGTCGTCGGTGATGGCATCCGCCTGCTGGCCGGTAAACACGTCGCGCTCCGAGTACTCGACCCGCTCGCCATACCGCCCATCGCCACGCTCCACATCCACCACCTCGCGCCGCCGCGTCTCGGTCTCCTCCTCCTCCCGCTGCCGCTCCAGCAGCCGGACCCGCGCCCGCTGCCGCCGCGCCGACGTCGCATACCCGCGCCACACGCTCGCCGCACCGCCGCGGTGGGCCACTACGTTGCCGGCCGCAACAGCAGCCATCAGCCCGGCTCCGCCTTGCCCGCTGCTCCGCGCAAACACGCTCCTCGCTCCTCCGCACGCCGTCCACTGGCTAGCCATCGCCGCGCACCCGCTCCCAGCGACAGCCTTCTCGTCCTCGGCCTCGTCGCTCCACTCGGCCCCGCCCATCTCGGCCGAGAGCAGCTCGAGCGACCGCGCCGTGTACGGCGGCATGGCGTCGTTTCCGGCCACGCCTCCAGGTGCCATGCTCCGGTTCGTGGCGCTGCCGGCCAGCATGCCCACGGTTGTGGTCAGACTCGTCGCCGTCCGGCGCGTCATGTTCGTCACCAACCCACTGCTCGCTGCCAGCATACCCATACCCGGCATCATCCCCAGCATCCTTGTCGAGAACATGCTTGCAAACTACTTGTTACCACCTGGCTCAACAACTCTTGCTCACTCGGTACACTCGCGGCTGTCGTCGTCGCAGTCGAGTGCTGGCTGTGGAGGAGCGGCGGGTCGGGTCGCACTCGGCTGCCCTGCCATCCCCTCGGTCAGCCAACGACTCAGTGACTCAGTCAACCTGCGAAACCACACACTGACAACGACGTGGTGCCATGTGAACAGCTCCGATGGCGTAAGGTGAACGCGAGCACGTGGCTGCAGCTCATTTACACACAGGTCACCGATGTGTTCGCACTGAACATCAGCGCAGCAGTCATGCGAGGAGATCTCTCAAGCTGTCGAGCCAGCGGAGCGACCGCTCGGTCGGCATCCGAGTGTGTTAATAGAATAAAGAACAACATCACAAGTGAGGGGTGGTGGATGCAATGCCATGATGGCGCTTGCTTGCGCGCGGTTCGCCGGAAATGGTTTCGCCGATGCGCTTGCCGTTGGTGTTGGTTGAGGGGTGTTGCCGCTTGCCTGCTGCTGCGCGGCCTGCTGCGAGGCTTGATGCTGGGCCTGCAGCATCTGGGCCTGGTTCTTCAGCTGCTGCAGCTGATGCATCTGCTGCGCCTGCTGCGCCTGCTGCGCCTGTTGCGCCTGCTGCAGCTGCTGCATCTGCTGCATCTGCTGCATCTGTTGGAGCTGATGCAGCTGCTGCATCTGCTGCGCCTGCTGCATCTGCGCTTGCTGCGCCGGCACATGCTGCTGATGCTGAGGCTGATGCTGCACATGCATCGACGGATTCCAAGCCTGCGACGGCCAGCCGCCAGCAGCGCTCGACTGGCTCGCCTGCGGAAAGCCGCCGTGCACAGGCATGCCATGCGGGTAGCCCGGCATCGCAGAGTTCAGGCCGACCAGCGGCGAGCCCGAGCCTGAGCCCGAGACAGGCATGCTGCTGCTTGGGTTGCCTGTCGACGACGACGACGCCATCGCCATCGGCATGGACTCGTTCGACGACGAAGGCGTGCCCGAGAGCCCAGACATGACCACACCGGACGTGAGGTCGATTGTGGGGAACGGCGACGACACCCCGCCGGGGCCAAGCTGCGGCACCATCGACGCGGCAAGCGGAGGCACTATCGGCGCGGCCATGCCGCCAGTCATCGGCGCCGCCTCCAGGAGCTTGACACGTTGCTCCAGGTATCCGATGTACTCAATGGTCCGCTGCAGGAGCACCGTCCGCGTCACTCGCTCAGCCGAGTTGATCGGCACGTGATGCCGCAGCACCTCGAGCGTGTCGAGGATGTCGCGTCGTCGCTGCCGCTCCTTGCGCCGCTGTCGGTCCCGCTGCAGCGGCGTCTTGCCCGTCTTGATCACGCTCGGCATTTCGAGCTTGACTGGCGGCGCTGTCGGCGTCCGCGGCGCCTCCATCGACGACATTGTACGCGTCCCGCCCGCACCACCGGCTGTGCCATTGCCGCCAGCCGTGTCGGCCACATCTCCCTTCTTGCCGCTGCCTCTGCCTTCACGGTCCTTGTATGAATCCGGTGGTGTGGTGGAGCCGGAGCCGTCCGAGCCCGACGTCCGTGGTGTTGAGATGGAGCCCGTGCTCCGCGAAAAGTCGCCGCCCCGCCGTGCCTCGCGTGACCCGACGCTCTCATTCGAAAACGACGCCGTCCTGTTCTCTTCCTCGCCACTGTTGCTTGTTGATGTGTTGTTGCTAGTGTTGCCCGAGCTGTTGCTCGATCCACTATGCTGTAGTCCTCCCGGCCGCCGCGGTTGACCACCAGGGGTTGGGGAGCCATGGCCTACGGGCCCTTCCATATTTTTTTTTGCACCCTTCGTGAAGGGTTGGCGAAAAATGTCCGCACCTCCGTTAGTCCTCCGCATGGTAGCGTAGGCACCCTAAAGCAACCACACCCTACGACACGTGGACAGCAATTGCATGACTGTCGAAGACAACTGACGTCATCGCCCACCACGGTTCCCTATCCCACAAACACACACACAAACACACACACACAACCGTCACATATCGATTACGCTTTTGCGTAGGTTTGGCTGACCTAAAGCCACAAACCCCCAACACCCCTGGTCAAGCGGGTCAAACTCGGAGTCGGTTCCTGGCCGATTCGTCGACGTCGCGCCTCCCCCCAGGGCAAACCCCCCGAGAAAACACACATACGCACATGCTACAATCCCACAGCTTGACGAGACATGCCCCGGAACCATGCTTAACCTCGCATGTCCCTTTCTGACAGACTGACATACCTACCTTCTTATGCAATGGGGTGAGTGGTGTGTGCGAGGGGTGGGTAGCCTCTGGTTTTTGTCGCGGCTCCTTCGACAGCTTGCCCAATTTGGCGACGTGTCGCCAGCGCACGTGCGAATCACAGCCGCAACACTACCATCGCGCGCACACACTGCGTTCATCATGCTCATCTTTCTTGTCAGCCTCTCAGCTTTCTGAAAAGCTTGCCCCGTCACTGTCTCCGCTTTTATCTGTGTTGTCAGCGATCCACTACAACCTCACGGATGACGCTGCTCTTCCGCTGGTTTTGACCAGGCGGGGAACTGGGGGACTTCGCGAAGTGGTTCTTTGTCGACGCATCGGTTGAAATTGCCCGCACGAACCCTTCGTGAAACGCCCTATCCAACAGAGCTTGGTAGGCCGCCTCTAACACCGACAACATGCAAACTGCTCCTCAAGGCAGCAGGTGCTCCTTCGCGTGGATGCTACCGTAGACGCATTTGGCAGGTTTGCAAGTGGCTCCCTCTCCCATAGCTGCCTGGTGTGGTTTGCAGCTGGCAGCGCGAGCCGCTTCCGACAAGACCCGCGCCAATACTGATCACCCCGGCTCCGCACCGAACTATCTTCACTCACCACCATCGCAGATCAATTTCCACATGGCTACATGACACAATCTTCTCCCAACCCCCATCCTTACAGCATCCCACCCTCTCCATTGTCGTCCTGGCATCAAAGGCAGGGTCAACGCGTTCTCCTTTCCGGCTACTCAGCCGCAACTTCAGCTCGTACGTTAAATTGGTTCCACACCCTCGGCGTCGCCCCTGTGCCGCTCACCGGCAATTGTTGCGTTTGCATGCCGCCATATTGGACGCATCAATAGCTACGCGCCCAAGCCGCTCATCTGCACCCCCGCATGTAGCCGTTCCATGTAGCCACCCAACCCCCACCCACCCACCCACCCCCAGATGCGCGTCATACCTTTCGTTCTCCCCACCACACTTACCCCATTTGCCTGTCTCGGCCATTCAGAAAGCCGACCACTACCGGCAAGTCCCGGTGTCTCGCCAACATATTTTTCGCCCTCCGTAACCAAGCAACCTCCCGACCGCACAGCTAGCGGCGGCTCGGTGGGTGACGACCCGCCGCCGCTCCCATTCCCGGCGACGGCGCCAAAGCCAACTCCCGCTGAGCCTCCCACCTCCCACCTCCCACCTCCCCTTCCACACATACACATACACACCACACACATACATACACATACACGCACACACACACACACACACACACAGACACACACAGACACACAGACACACTCGACGTAGACACGAGACGCATGGGCTCATCCCACTCACGCACCAATGGCGAAGGTGGGGGGCATGAGAGTGGCGGGTTTGGGCAGACCTTTTCCGCCTCGGCAGGCCTGGGAACAGGTCGAGGAGCAAGTCGAGGTGGGGGAACTCCGTCGACTGCGCCAGGTGCTACCCCATCGACTCCCTTCCACGACCATCTCTGTGCACCAGCCGGGATCAAGGTCATTCAATCGGCAGCTGCTGCTCAACTCGCTGGTCAAGGTCAAGTCGCCAGCATCGCCGCAGAGCTGGCAAAGGCCACCCTTGCCTACGGCGCCGCTCTCGACTCGGCCGCATCGTCCCTTGATGCCCTGGCAAAGAAAGAAGACTCCGGCTTTGGCACAGGTGCATCACGTGCTCTCATCGAGACGTCAAAGGCCCTCGCTGCCGCTGCTCACGTCAACAGCACTCGCGGCAGCTCGCTCAAGGCCGACATCGCCCAAGAGGCCGCTCGCGCCTGCGCCTACGAGGCAGAGTGCTACGCATCGTTTGAAGACTCGCTCTCATCCGCCTTTGACGCTTACGAGTCGCTCCTGCACAACATCGAGGTCGCCGCCGCTGATGTCGCAGCTCGCCCGGTCTCGGCCGCCACGCTCTCAAAGTACGACACCGACATGCTCGACGCGCGTCGCCGCTACGAGGCGCTAGGCGCAGAGATGCAGCGCTTCCTAGGTGTTGCCTACCAGATGCAGCGTCTGCGCTTTGTCCGTTTTGAGGATGCTCTCTCGTCGCTCACTCACTTTGCCGCTCTCGCTGCAGGTGCGCCCGTCGGCGGCCTCACCTCGCGCCCGGCCCGCTCCTCGCACTCGCGCACCTCGTCCGAGGTCTCCATCGACAGCTCTCTCGACACGGCCTCCTCGCTTCCGTCCGTGGGTGCCTCGTCGCGGGCCCGTGCTCGCTCCGTCACCGCCGCCTCGACAGACTCGGGCCTTCCCGATGGTCGCCCACGCTTTGTCTTTGCCGACGCGGACATGGCCGATTTTGTCCGCTCCCACGCCATGCCGCCCGAACACCTCGACCCGCCGTCGCACCACTCGGCCTTGCATCCCATCTCAGCCCCGGCTCTCCACCCGCTCGTCAACACCCCGACTCCCACCCCGCTTGCCTCGGACTCGATGTCGTCGCTGTCAGACACCGCCCAGCGCCGCAAGCGTCGCCGCAAGCGCAAGCCCGCGCTCTCGCCCAACGCCGCCGCCGCCTCGCGCCGTCGCCGGAGACGCCGAAAACGCCGCTCGGACACCGGAGACGATGGTGACGCCGGCGACGACGGCGATGACGGTGATGACGGCGTACCCGAGTCCGAGTCTACACCCGCCTCGCCGCTGGCGTGTCAGCCGGCTCCGGTCGCCCATTCGCAGCGTGCATCGCAGCGTGCATCGCAGCGCGAGTCCGACACAGATCCGCCGTCGTCGCTCACCACCTCGCGAACCATCACATCACCCAACTCGTCGCCAGGCGCTTCATCATCGGGTGACTCGTCGTCGGGCGACTCGTCGTCGACAGGCATCGCCGCACCACCGCCGCGCAGTCCCGAAAGCGCCTCTGACACTGCCGCTGCTGCTGCCGATGCCGACGCCGCTGCTGCTGCCGATGCTGACGCCGCTGCTGCCGACGCTGCTGCTGCCACCGCTGCTGCCCTTGCCCTTCTCACCCCGGTCCGCCCAGGCGCCGCTGCTGGCGTCAAGTGCGCCCTGCCCAAGTCGTCGCTGTCGGGCACCGCCACCGCCACAGGCTCGGGCTCGGACTCGGGCTCAGAGTCGTTTGCCACCGACGCTGCCAACCCCGACCTTGACACCGTCACCTCGGAGCTCGAGATGCACACGCCGATGACCTCGCTGCGGCCGGCCGACGCCGATGCTGCTGCTGACGCCGCTGCCGCCGCCGCACTTGCACCGCCGCCCAAGGCGCCGGCCTCCGAGGGCGTCGCTGACCGGGCACTACGCATCCGCGGGCGGGCGACGCCGTCGCGGATGGACTCGGGTACATGGCGCGAGTATCGCAACATGAGCCTCAAGCGCACCTTTGGATCGGCGTCGAAGCGGTTCCAGGGCCTGCTCGCCGAGCTCGACGCCGCCGCAGACGACTCGTCGCCGCCGCCGTCGCCGTCTGCGCTCCTCATCGAGGCCCGCGAGACCGAGACCGAGCTCGACATCAACTCGTGGTCGTCGAGCGACGGCAACTCGTCGGCAACGCTCAAACGCGCATCAACAGCCTCGCTCGCGGCATCGTCAAGTCTAGCCAAGGCGCCGTCAGCCCGCGAGCTCCGCTCGTCCTTCTACGACGAGCTCATCGACGACCTGCTCTGACCGCATCTAGCCAAAGCCTCTGCGCTTGTTTACAAAAGCACCGCCCGGAGCGCAATGCCGAGCGTGACCAGTGCCACAATAGTGAGTCCGCCAGCAAGCCGCGGTGTCACCACATAGCCGAGGAGGCCAAAGCCCTCGGAAATGCTGTTCTGGTAGACGAGGAGCGAGGTGTCGATGCCAACCGACCGCCGCATCGTCGCCAGCCGCTGGATCTCGGACAGAATCTCGCGCATAAACACCGAGAACTGGGCCGAGATGTGGAGGAGCGCAAAGACAATGCCAAGGACGTAGACAATGACGTTGAACTCGGAAATCGATTCAAGCACGTTGCACCCGGGGCACCCGACCGTCCAGATCGTCGTCAGCCAGTAGCCGCCGGCGAGCGCGTACGCCGCCAGACAAGGCCCAATCCACGCGTAGTGCTCGGCACAGAGTTGCTGGACCCGGGTAAACCACTCGTAGAGCGAGGCAACCTCGACGTCGCGGAGCGTCCCAATCCGAATCCGCCCGCGGACCACCCGCGCCACTGCCGAAAGCAGCACGAGCTCGCCGCCAAACACGCCCACAACGCCCACTTGCACACAAACCGTGGCAGAGAACAGTAGGTGCAGCGCAGGCCGTGCGCCCGTCGGGAGCTCCACAGACACGTCGTCGAAAATCCGGATGAGTTTCGAGTTGAGGAGCCAGCACGAGACAACCGCCGCCACAAAGACAAGGAAGACCACTCGGTTGAGCTCCACGCGGAGCTCGTCGAGCGAGAGCGGGTTGAACGCCTCAAAGTCACGCGTCAGCGTCGACGTCAGAAACCGCACTGATGCTGTCAGGCTCATCGCTCGCATGCCGCGGTGCTCTTCGGCCTTGGTGCACTTGCGGAAGAGGAACGCAAGCCGCGGCGTCGGGTTGTTGCGCAGAACGCCAAAGTAGGCCAGGAACGGCGCCGGCGAGAGCAGTGCAAATGCCACAGCATACGCCGGCGACTCTTGCACAAGCACAAGCGCCACCGCGGGAAGCGAGAAGAGTGAAAGCACAATGATGAGCCGGAGGATAAAAACAGGCAGTGCGCGCGCTGAGCAGAGCGACGGCGAGCCTCCCACCAGCCGCGGCTGTGGCAGCCCGCTGCCAGCCGCGGAACCCATCGCCTCCTCCTCCTCTTCATCTTCCTCTTCGCCACAGCCGCTGGAGCTTGCATGAGGATGCAGGCGCGCCACCTCCAGTGGTGGCCTCCCTGCTCTGGCGATCTCGCCCTCGTCCTCCTCCTGCTGCTCGATGACGACGCCGCCCGCACGAGCGTCGCCAAACAGCGCCGACGGTGACCGTAAAGTCGAGTTGCGCGTCATCCGTACCACCGTCCGCATCGAGTGCGAGACCGAAGGCGCTTCGTTCAAGCCCGGCCGCGAGTCGGTGGTGTGCAGCTGCAGGCTGCCGCCAAAGTCGCCGACAGCCGCCGGCGATGGTCCGACGGGCAACGGAATGCCCAGTAGCAACAGAAATCGCCAGAACATCCGCGCTTCGGTCCGCAGATGCCGCCGGTCCGTTCGGTCCTGGGCCACGAGCCCGCGCACAAGCTGCTCTTGGTTCGCCCAGTGCTGTTCCAAAAAGTCACCTGTCACTGACCGCGCTTCGCGGACGCCATCCATCGAGTCGTCCGACGGAAAGTCGCCGTCATCGCCGGCCCGGAACGAGCCGTCCCGGCCCATGCCGGCCGTGCGCCACGAGCGAGAGAACGACGCCACTCGCGGGATGGTCCCCGGCCCGCCGCCGGTTGTCGACGGCATCGACACCCCGGAAATGTGTGCGTGCGGGAGCCCGGACTGTCCGCCAGATCGCCCCGACACGTGCGAGCCGAGCCCGACATACCCGTGGCCCAAGCCAGGGCCGCCGAGCCCACCAATGGCATCACCTCCGAGATGCGCCTGTCCCTGGCCGCTGTAGTAGCCGTATCCCATGCGCCCGCCACCCAGCCCCATATCCTGCTCGCCAAACCGTCCGCTGTCGCCACCAAAGCCATACCCGACACCGCCTGGCCCACCAGGCGCCGCCAGGCCGCCGCCTCCAAGCCCGGTGCCAACACTGGGACCGCCTCCAGGACCAGGACGCCCTCCATCGCCGCCACCACTGCCGCCGCCACGCCCACCACGCCCACGTCGAACACGATGGTCAGGAGGAGTAGGCGGACGAGGATAGACCTCAAACTGGTTGGCATACTCGGTGTCAAAGTCGTCATCAGAGTCCTCCGATGAGAACGAGCGATGTGGGGAGCCAGGCGCACCACCAACGACAACGCCACCACCACCGCCACCACCACCACCGCCACCACCACGCCCACGACCGCCACCACCACCACCACCGCCACCGCCACCGCCACCGCCACCGCCACCACCGCGTGCTGTTGGTATGCCTTCGTCACAGGCAGACTCACTCTGGCTCGTCATGTCGCTCCCCTCCCCCTGACAAACCCTCGGCCACTTGCTCAACCTGAGAGCTTGCGCGACGTCGAGTGGCTGCGGTTGCAAGCAATTGACTGGAGTGAACGTTCGAAATAATCGTTGGTCTCATGGCGAACGTTGCAATAATCGTTGGTCTCATGGTCATCGTTGGGGCGAACGTTGCAATAATCATTAGTATCGTGTGTGGTCATGGTCACACGCATGGGCGAGCGGGACGGGATAAGGAGATGATCAGCCTGGCACACAACTCAGAAGGTCTCAAACTCTGCGCAGCTTGCCTCGATTCGATTTCTTGGTACTGTCATACATAGCTTCTAGCCAGAGACGCTGGCGTCCCATTTCAAGCCATTTTGCGATCACTTTTTCCTGGTCTTGATCAACTTGCCTCCATCCCCAGGAAAGACTACGTGTTCCCTGTCGGAAGCGTCTCGATCGAGATCCCGACCACAATGGATACAGGGTTAAAGAGGTTTAACAATAAAGAATCAGTTGAGGCGATGGTAGCCAGATGACGACGGCTCATCGTCAGAGGCCGGGACGGAAGGGCCGAGGACGTGGGCGTGGGTGTGGACAAAGACGACGACCGAGAGGGCGACAAAGGCGACGGCGCCGGCAACAAGGACGTAAGAGGCGGGCATGAGGGTGGCGTCTGCGGCTAGACAGACAGTGTTGCCCTTGAGCGGCTCGGAGAGGTACTCGTTGAGAATCGGGTTGAGGGCGGCGCACTGCGGGCCGACGACAAAGCCGATAAAGGTGTGAAGCTGGGCAAGGCCGGCGACGAGCGAGATGACAGCCACGTCGACGGCGGACCACGAGCAGGTGACTTCGACGGCAACGGCGAGGCGGCGCTGCCACGCAAGACTGAGCGGGACAAACCAGAGGACAACCGCAAGGAGCGTGGCCACGAGCGGGAGCACGAGCGAGGCGATGTAGTAGAGAACCTGCAGGACGATGATGCCAAAGTTGGACTTGTGCGTGGCACGGACAAAGGCTTCGCCCACGTCATACAGTGAGTACTCTTCCGACGAGGGCTGCTCAAGGACGCCAAGGACGTACGCGATGGCGCCGTCGAGCTCAATCGAGAACAGCGGGACAACAGCAGCAATGGAGACGCAGGCGAGCGTGACGACCGAGGTGACTGCCACAAACACCGTGGCCCCGACCGAGGCCTTGCGCCAGAGCGGAGGTCCGACCGCCGAGTCTCTTGCCAAGCCGAGCGGCGTCGAGCCCGGCGAGCCGCACTCGGCGCCATTGAGGACGAGGGCAACACCGGCCGGCGAGATCGCGCCGGCGGTGACCAGCTGGTGACGGCGAGCCTCGTTGCGATGAAGCTTGAGGACAAGGTGCGAGAAGAAGAGGCAGGCACAGAGTGTGGCGACTTCGACGTACATCAGCGGCGTCGGCTCGACAGCAACGTCGACGGTAAAGGTCTGCCCGGACGGCGCCCCGGGCGGCGCAATGAGCTTGACATGGAGGGTGATCATGACGAGGTAGATCGAGTAGATGGAGACCAGGATCCATGTCCCCATCATCTGGGTGAGGTGGAGGGCGAGGAGGCGGACGCGCCGCGGGAACCACGACGGCCGCAGCAGCAGTGAGCCGGCAAGCACCGAGTGCTTGATGTACGTCCACCCTCCCGAGAAGACGGCAAGGAGGATGGCTGGCGGATAGACCTTGGCATCCCAAAAGTCCTGCACAGAGCCCTTGAGCGTAAACGAGAAGAGCGACGGGAGGTGGGCCTCGCGGCCGCCGACGTCGAAAAAGGCAAAGAGGAACGCAACAGTGCCTGCGCTCACATTGATGACGCAAGCGAGGTTAGCCCAAATGAGGACAACAAGCCCGCTGGTGACAACCGGCGAGACGTCGAGCGCGAGCGCAAGAGGCAGGTCGTCGTCGTCCTTGGCCGTCTTGCCCACGTACGCCAGCCAACCGAGCGAGGTGGTCGAAGCAACGACGAAAAACGCCAGCGCAATGACAATCGCCAGATGCGAGAACGCCTCCTCCTGCTCTTGTGGACCCGACTGTGGATACTGCGCCTTGAGCGTCTTGAGCTCGGACGCCAAGGCGTGGTTGATCTCGGGCTCGACGAGCGGGACGACCACGCAGTCGAGCGTGCCCGGAAGCGACGCCGCAAAACCGTACTCGAGGAACCGGAGCGTCTCCAGAGCCGCGGTGTTGAGCTCCGAGCCGGCCGTCCCATTGAGGCCATACACAACGACGTCGACAAACGAGGCGTTGAACCAGAGCGACTCAAGACTGACAGCGTCGACCGAGGCAAGCAAGTTGCCCGGCGAGAGGTACTGCGAGGTGTCGAGCGAGCTGAGAAACTCGGCGTCAATCGCGACGTACGTCGAGATGTCGAGCGTGGCTCCAGCGAGCCTGCCCGAGAGCACACCGCAGTCGGTAAAGACGCCATCGCCGGCGAGTGCCGTGGCACTCGCCGCCACGCAGAATGAGATGTTCGCGGCCAGAGCGTCGGCCGAAATCGATGACGATAGCACGTACGGCGACCACGAGGCCGGACGGAGCGTGTCAAGCTGCTGCCAGGTGTCGAGCCCATTGAGCGCAAGCTCGCCGAGCTCGATAGTGATGTTGAGGGTGTTGTCGAGGAGGGCGACGGCGAGGGTGGTGTTGAGGTCGACGGCGTAGTACCCGTCGTCGGTGAGCTCGTCCACGAGGGCGTCGAGCCCGACCGAGGTCGACACGTTGTTGACGACGTAGTCAAGGAGGGCAACAACCGGGTTGGTACGGAGGTTGATGAGCCCGCCGGGCGGTGGCGGCGGAAGTGGCGGCGGCGGCGTGGCGCGGCGCTCGGCGACGCAAGTCCCGACCTCGTCGGCCACATGGTCGAGCGCAAGCGACATTTTCGACGCCAGATCAGGCGCAACCTTGGAGCAGAGGAGGAACTGAAGCTCGACCTGGAGCTGTTTGTGGAGCAACTTGATGACAAAGTCCATGAGGTCGGCAACAACGCCGCCGTGGAACTCGACCTTGGCCAGCTCGACCACGGCAGTGCAGTCCTCGACTGAGACGGAAGAAGGAAAGTTTGCCGACATGTGATGAAGGCCCATAGCAAGGTCAAGGCGCGAGCCGTCACCAATGGCCAGATCGTAGCTGCCCGAGCCATGGAGATGCGGGAACTTGTCCTCTTGCACATGCCAATCACCCGCACATTCAACAGCCAGCGCCCCAACCTTGACGTCCAGCGATGTGGTGCCTTCTTCCGTTGCCACATTGACCTCGAGATGACCAAGAACAAAGCCCTTGCACTCGCCCTTGGTCAAGCTGATGGTCACCAGATCGTCCAACGTTTGAGTAAGCGGAGGAAGCGGGACGACCAAGTCGTCCAACCAACATTGCAAAGTGGTGCATTGCTTCATCATGCTCTCAACCATCATCTTCCGTCTCTCCTCCATGGCGGTAGTCATCGTCGTGATGGACGCCATGGACGCTGTGGTCGTCACCGCCGCCGTGCCGGTGGAGGAGGTGATAGAGGCGGGCGACGCCGCGGCCGAAGGCCAGGTGACGGCTGCCGAAAGCATGAGCATGACCAAGAACCATACGGGTATACCGGTGACGTGGTGGGTCATGGTGAAGAGGGTTTGGCGTAGGTGGTGTGGGAGTGTGGGAGTGGGGGGTGGGGGGGGGGGGGGGGGTTGTCGGGAGAGGGGTGTGGCTGTGGTTGGTTGGCTCAAGTCTGGTACCGTCACGCGTGCCCGTTGTGGTCAGTCTGGCAGAGCAGAGTGTTCGGAGAGAGGAGGGGGGGGGGGAGGGGGGGGGCAGGGCTCCGATGGGAGGATACGGTGGGTAAAGGGAGGCGATGTGGTAAGTGAGGCGATGTGGTAAGGGAGGCGATGTGGTTAGGGAGGCGATGTGGTTAGGGAGGCGATGTGGTTAGGGAGGCGATGTGGTTAGGGAGGCGATGTGGTAAGGGAGGCGATGTGGTTAGGGAGGCGATGTGGTCAGAGAGAGAGAGAGAGAGAGAGAGAGAGAGAGAGAGAGAGAGAGAGAGAGAGAGGAGGGGGAAGGGGGGGATATATCATGTCTTAGTATGTTGATGAGAATGGCAAAGGATCAAGAGGATGCAACACAAGCGTATGTACCTTCTCCAGAACCTTTTCCATCCCC
The DNA here is from genome assembly GCF_000142905.1 of Thecamonas trahens ATCC 50062. Classification (NCBI taxonomy): domain Eukaryota; order Apusomonadida; family Apusomonadidae; genus Thecamonas; species Thecamonas trahens. The sequence continues at coordinate 22,759 of NW_013657651.1, forward strand.
TGCTACGATCACTCATGATCCGATGTCACCGATCTCTGTCGTCGCTACCCTCCCCCCCCCCCCCCCTCCCCCTCCCTCCCTCCCTCCCTTCCCCCTTAACCCAATCCGATCTCCCTCGTCAACCACATTCCGAGCCGCGTGACCAACCTGAGCGTCCTGGCAGCCGATCATGGCTCCCTTGGCAGGGACACGAACACCGACGCAGCCAGCCGACATCGTGACTGACGGATACGAGGTAGACGACGAGTGCAGGAGGTACACACCTCTTACAGAGACCACCACTTGCCAGTATGGCAGCCACCCAGCAGACCATTCTTCATGTGGTGGTGGTTGGCTTCCATGTATGTGTATATGGGCGTAGCCTTGGTCGTGGCCTTGGCCGTGGCTGTCTCTCGGTCTGTCAGCGAAGGTTGAGGTGGTGGGGAGGAGGGAAGGTGATGTGGTGATGATGGGCAGGGAGCATTGTGTGGTACTCATGGTGGATGGGTATACATGTGTGTGTATGTATGTATGTGTGTATGTGTATGTATGTGTGTGTGTGTGTGTGTGTGTGTGTGTATGTGTATATATGTGTGTGTGTGTGTGATGATAACGTCGGTCGGGACGGTGCTGGTCTTGCTGTCGGCGATGGTGTTGGTCACGATCATGACGGGTGCCCGGTTGCGGTGGTCGGTGGCCTAATCGGCGGCTAACAGCATCAACTCGGAAACCAAGTCGAGGCTGCTTACCCACCGCTGCCCAACGATGAGCTTCCCGAGCCGTGGACCAACCTGCCATTCCTGGCCCTTCCGGACGGCTGCCACACATACACCACCGACGAGGTGTACTTTACGCTCCCAAGCCTCGAAGATCCGACAGGACGCGTCCATGGCGTTGCTTGCTTCCGCCAGGTGCGGACTGACGAGCTGCGTGCCGGTGGCATCGTGCTCGACGCGGCCACCACCCGATCGCGGGTTCAGAAGGCGCTGGTTGTCCTTGCCCGCACCCCAGCCTACGACGCGCTGGCGAGCGACACCCGCATCCTTACCCGTGCCTACATGACGCCTTCGCCCGACGCCTTTGCCGACGCCGCGCTGCTTCCGGCACTATACGAGAGCCTCTCGCGCAAGCTGGCCAGCGCGGGCCCGGCCGACGTCGCCGCCCTCTCGTCCGCCGACGGCGTCACCGGCGGCGTCCTTGCCGCCCTTGTTACCGCCCTCAAGCATTCGGTCCTACGGGTAGTCAAGGCGCTGATCCTCGAGGCCCGTGTAGTGGTCTTTTCGTCGCCAGCGCAACTTGCCTGCCGCGCCCTCGTCGCGCTGCGGAGTATCCTTGCGGCCACCTTTGACATGGGCGCTTACGCTGTCGGGCCGTACATTGTGCTGCAGAGCGTCGACACTGTGGCAAGTGCACCAGCGTTTGCAGTCGCCACCTCGAACGACCTCCTCACACGGCCGGACGTCCTTTCGGCGGCGCTCCTCGTGGATCTCAAAGCCGCGTCGTGCACTGTCCTTGGCGACAAGTGGAGCAAGGTGCTGAGCCCGACGCTTGATGACCTGCACTTTGCCGACTCGCTGGTCAAGGCCTGCGTTACCGCACTTCCTGGCGCCGAGGCCGAGCTGGAGGCCTGGCTTGCCTCGCAGCTCACCGGCTACGTTGCCGCGTTTGCAGCCACTGCGGCTGCGGCGCGCAAGCAGCGTCTCGACGTCGGCGACGACGGCGCGCTTGGCGTTGCCCCCTTTGGCCTCCCGTTTGCCCGGGCTTGGACCCGGACGCGAAACTACGGCGTTTGGGCAGACGCTGTCGACGCTGGCGACGTCGGCGCTGCCGGCGACGGTGCCGACCCGACCCACCCCTGCGCAGGCCAGGGCTCTGCCCTCGACTCGATTTCGCAAAAGATGGATGCCATGCGGGTCAAAGAGCGGCTGGCCAAGGTCTCTGCCACCGCATCGGCTGCTTTCGGTGCTGTCGGCTCCACGCTCGCTTCGATGCTGGACGACGACCCGCGCGCCGCAGACTCGCCCGTCCCGCGCGACTTGCACGAGCCGCCACCGCAGCTCAGCTCGGACATGGCTGCCGAGAGTGCCGCTGCCCCGCCCGCCGCCACCCCTTCTGCACCGTCCACCGCTGAGCCTTCACCTTCCCCTGCGCCCTCACCGTCCTCAACCCCATCCTCGGTCTGGGGCTTCTTCTCGGTCGTCTCTAAGCAGATCCGCAAGGCCACATCCGAGTTTTCCGCCGCCTTTGAGCCACCGCCGCGATCCGCCTCCAGCGTCAGCGATGGCGACGTGCCGTTGCCGTCGTCGGCCAATTCAAGCGCACCAGGGGATGTTGTCCCACCCGAAGCTGACGCCACCATAACCGACGGAACACACGCCGACACAACGCACACCGACGCAGAGCAAGCCGACGCAGCGCATGCCGGCCCCATCATCGCCAACGCAGCGCAGACCAGCCCCACCATTGCCGACGCAGCGCAGGCCGGCGTCACCATCGCCGACGCCGCCATCGCTGACGCCGCCATCGCCGACGCCGCCATCGCTGACGCCGCCATCGCTGACGCAGCACACACCAACCTGTAACACCCCTTCCCACCCCACCACCCCACCCACCCCACCACCCACTCACACCCAACTCAACCACATGCTCCGACTCTACATCACTTACGCCCTCGCATGGCTCCTTGTTGCCCAAGCCGCCAGCTTTGGCCATGTGGTGGTCCCAGCTGACTCGACGTCAACCCGCATCCTTGCTGCCGTCACCGCCGCCGTGGTGGTGAGCAACTACTACGGAGAGGTCCTCGGCCACAATCAGCTACCATACTCCAAGTTTGCGCCAGCAGGGGACTTTCCCTCTGCTCGCATCGGTTGGGCCCTCATGTATGCCATCCCTGCTGCCGTATATCTCGCGCTGTACTGCTACGCGGGCGCGCCATCCTCGCTCTACCACCATCTCAATCTCCTTGTCATCCTCCTCCACTACGGGAAGCGAGTCTCAGAGTGCCTCTTCCTTCACAAGTACTCCAAGGCTCCGCTGACCTCATCCGTCTTTGGCATCGCCGCCTTTTACTCGCTCGGCTCGGTCGTCCATCACTTTCTGGTCAACATCTCCGTCGCCGTCGATGATGCTGCATCGCTCACGATCTACGCCGATCCGTCACGGTTCCACATCCCGGTCCTTGTTTATACTGCCGGTCAGCTCATCAACCTTGTCCACCACGCCATCCTGGCCAACCTGCGAAGCGAGGGCGAGACCAAGTACGTCGTCCCGCACGCCGGCCTCTTCTCCGTCGTCACTTGCCCACAATACTTTGGCGAGCTCATCGCCTGGTTCGGCATCGCCATGATCGCTCGCTCTCTCCTCGCCTACGCCTCCTGGTTCACCATGGTCGTCTACCTCTCCGGCCGCGCCCTCCAGACCCGCAACTGGTATCGCTCCAAGCTCCGCGACGACTTTCCCGCCGATCGCGACTGCCTCGTCCCCTTTATCTTCTAATCTTCCACACATACACACACACACACACCACATACATACATCGCATACATACATCACATACATACACGCACATATACACAGCCTCGATCCGTCATGGATGGCTGTCGCATCCGTCATCCTTCATCACTCTGCCCGTCGTCCTCCCGCTCACCTTCCCCACCCCCCCACCCCACCCCACCCCCACCCCCACCCCCACCCCCACCCCAACCCCACCCCACTCCACAGCATCTATGCACCGACGAAGGTCGCGTGCCGCCCGAGCTATGGAGCCTCGGCTGGGGCGACCTCTGTCAGGCTCACGCAAGGGCCGCCGGCGTCGTGGCGGCTCGCGCAAGTCGTCGTCGTCGTCAAAGGCAGAGGCCGAGAGTCGCAACAATGTGGAGATTGGCCCGCCAGAGCTGCTCGAGGGCAAGCCGTCATCGACGTCTACCACCACCGCCATCGATGCCAATGACCCGACGCCCACTCCAAAGCCCGATGTCGTCTCACCAGACGATCCGATGCTTGCTGGCGTGCCCAAGTCGCTGCGGGAGACGCTCATGCCGTTCCAGGTACGTCACGGACAATGGCACTCGGTATTGATTCTACATGACACACATTTTTTACACCCCACCCCCACCCCCACCCCCCACCCCCCAACTCACTCCTCTACCATCTCAGCGCATCGGCGTCAAGTTTGGCATCCAACTTGGCGGGAGAGTGCTTATCGCCGACGAGATGGGCCTCGGCAAGACAATTCAGGCCATCGCACTCTCGACCAACTACGCCGGCGACTGGCCGGTCCTCGTCGTCGCGCCGTCGTCGATGCGCTTTGCATGGGCCGACGAGGTCGAAAAGTGGGTCCCCGGCCTCACTTCAGACCGCATCCACGTTATCAAGTCTGGCAAAGATCTTGCTGGCGTGGCAAGCGCAGACTTTGTCATCACCACCTACGGCCTGCTTCTGCAGGACAAGCTAGCCGCCGCCATCCATGCCCGCAAGTTCGGCGTCGTCATCGTCGACGAGTCGCACATGATCAAGTCACGGACCGCCAAGCGGACCAAGGCCCTGCTGCCCATTGCACAGGCCGCCGCCCGCTGCATCCTGCTCTCCGGCACGCCCTCGCTCGCACGCCCCGAAGAGCTCTACACTCAAGTCTCTGCCATCCGCCCGGGCATGTTCGGCTCGTTCTACACATACGCCCACCGCTACTGCGCCGCCCGCCGCGGCCGCTGGGGCCTCGACACCAAGGGCGCATCCAACCTCGACGAGCTCCACACCCGCCTCTCCAAGGTCATGATCCGCCGCCTCAAGTCGTCGGTCCTCACAGAGCTCCCCGCCAAGCGCCGCACCCGCATCGCCATTCCCATCCCGGCCGCCGCAAAGGCCAAGCTGGCCAAGCTCGAGAAGCTGCTCAACGACGCTGCACCCAACTGGGGTGGCTCCGGCGACGCCGCCGCGCCGGGCCCACCGGGCGCAGGACCCGAGGGCCTCTCCTTTGACTCGCGTCGCGTCTTTATGGACATGTACAAGCTCACCGGTGACGCCAAGATCGAGGGCACTGTTGCCTTTCTCACCGAGTCCATCCCTCCCTCGACAAAGGTCCTTGTCTTTGCGCACCACCTCGCCGTCCTCGATGGCATCGAGCGGTTCTGCGTCAAGGACAAGCGCAAGTACATCCGCATCGACGGCGCCACCCCGCCGTCCGAGCGCCACCGCCAGGTCCAGGCCTTCCAGGCCGATCCGACCATCACCGTCGCCGTCCTCTCCATCACCGCCGCTTCGACAGGCATCACCCTCACGGCCGCCTCGACTGTCGTCTTTGCAGAGCTCTCGTGGACTCCAGGCATCATGGAGCAGGCCGAGGACCGCGCGCACCGCATCGGCCAGCCATCGTCCGTCTCTTGCTACTACCTCATCGCCAAAGGCACTTTAGACCCGCGCATGTGGCGCATGCTGTCCCGCAAAGTCCGCGTCGTCTCCGCTGCCCTCGATGGCGCCGCTGCCTCGCTCTCTGTCCCGGCCTCGGTCCGCGTCAAGGTCTCCATGCCCAAGCCCGAGGCGGGTGGAAGCGATGGCGACAACGCCACCATTGACGCCGCTGGCTCTATCCCACTCCCGCCCTCATCCGCCGCCCTCCACTCTTCCCACGACCTCCGGTTCATGTTCCAGCGCTTGGCGGCGCCTCAGCCGGCCCCACAGACAGCCCCCGCTGGCCCTACCGTCATCGACCTCGCCTCGTCGTCGGCCTCGTCGTCAACGCTTGAGCTCGCCCTACCGCCGCCATCTGCCGGCCGGACATCCCCATCCGCCGCCACCACCGCCGCCGCCTCGTCAGCCTCCTCGGCCTATACATTTGCTTCGTCGTCCTCCACCGCTTCCTGTTCCGACTCGGAAGCGGGCTTCCTGGAACGGTCCGGCCCGGCACCGCCGCGACCCATCAAGGTCCGCCTACCCAAGCCACCGCCTCCCCCGCTGCCTCCGGCACCCTCGACATTTTACTTTTCTATCTCACCGCACACCGGCCGCATCCAGGTCCTCGACGGTCTCAAGATCGCGCTCGGCGTCTCGCTCTTGCCCACCGCCTCTCTCACTGAGGTCAGCGCCCTGCTAAGCAACAACTCGCCGGCTGCGACCGAGACCCACGCCTTTCTCGCCCGATGGGCCACGCTCCGCCCGATCGAGCAGGCAGCTCTCGCCGGCCAAATAATCCAGGATCCGATTGCTGCCGCAGCTGCTGCCGCCGCCGCAGCAGCACCGACTGGCACCACCGACCGCTGGACCTCAACGACGGCCCCGGCGTCATCCCCCTCCCCTCCTGAACCGACACTCCTGGACGCATTTGTTACGCGCTCGCCTGCAGCACCGCCGGCACCTACGCCTCTGCCCGCGCCCGCGCCCACCTCCGCGCCCACCTCCGCGCCCACAGCAGCTCCGGTCGATCCCAATCGCTGCGCCTTTTGCGAGACCGAGCGCAAGCTGCCCGACGCCGCCTTCTGCTCGACAAAGTGTCAGCGCGAGATGCAGGTTCGTGCGAGCTCCACCGCCGTCCGACAGCAGCTGTTCGAGCTCGAGCACGGGGTGTGCGTCAAGTGCGGCGTCGATGCGCACAAGGTCTACGCCGCCACCAAGGTCCTGCACCCGCACGATCGCGCCGCCCACATCCAGGCCTCGCCCTTTGCCAACTGTTCACTGGCAATGCGGCAGCGAATGGTCAACGAGCCGTCACCAGGCTTGTTTTGGCAGGCCGACCACATCGTGCCCGTGGTCGAGGGCGGCGGCCAGTGCTCGCTCTTCAACTACCGCACACTCTGCACTCCATGCCACGCCGCCGAGACGTCAGTGCTGCGCGACCGCCTCCGCCGTGCCCAGATGGCAGTAGCCTCGGCCGGCACGGCCGACATCCGCCACGCCTTTGCTGCTGAGCCTGCCGCGCCAAAGCGCCCACGCGAGCAGCCAGCCTCGTCGCCGTGCCTCCAGGGCATCGACGCCTTTGCTCGGCCTAGCAAGCGCCGCCGCCCGCTCGTGGTCATCGACCTCGACTAAACGATGCGCCGTGCGCCGCCACCTTGCGCTGCAGCTGCTCAATCCGTGCCCGCAGCTCGTGAGGCGCGACAAAGAACTCGGCGTACAGCGTCCGTGCCTCAGGGGCCGCCCCAAAGCTCTGCGCGTGGTCATGCGCAGCCTTTTCGCTCAGCACACGGGCCAGCGCATCGGAGAGCACGTCGATCTCTTCCTCGAGCTCGACTAGCGCAGCACGTGCCTCTCGTGCCACAGCTGCGTCCGCAACCGCATCGGCCTCGCGCCCGACAGACTCGAGCGAGCTCCGCAGCGAGTCCAAAATCTGCCACTGACCCGCGGCGCTTGCTGCGCCCGCGGCGACGGTCTCCCGCAGCGTCCGTGCCCCCGCAACGACTGCGTCGTGCGAGTGCGGGTGGCCGGGTGCCACCACCTCGGCTACAGTCGCATACAGCGCTGACCGCGGCACCGGCACCGTGCGGAGGGTGGAGACTAGCTCGTCCTGCGCCCGCAAGTGCGCCGAGTCAAGCAGCGCCTCATGGCTCGCAAGAGCCTCGAGAAGCTCGCGGATCTGAAGCTCCTCGGCAAGAAGTGCGGCGCGGACAACCTCGAGCCGGGAACTTTGATCAGCGACCCTGGCGGCGAGCTTGTCTTGCTCTTCGGCCATCACCCGCAGCCGTGCAATCTTGGCGTCGTAGTTGCCATGGAGGACGGCGGCCTGTTCGCGCGCCAGCCGCCGAAAAAGCTGTGGGAGGACTGTGCCCTCGAGATGCAGGATCCGCGCTTGAAGCTCGCGTTCCTCAACCCCACTCTTCGCCGCCGGCGCCGCAGCGTCTTCGCCCTCGAGCCCTGCAGAGAGGCACGCCAGCCGCGCTGCCTCGGTCGCCCGGTCAGCCGCCGCTGCCGCCCATCGACTCAGCGAGACCGGCAGCGCCTCGCGGATCCGCGCCAGCTCGGCCTGATCGTCCTCGTACCGCGCTGCCGCCACCGCTGCAGCCTCGACCTCGGCAGCCGTCGGCTCAGGCTGCGGCGGAGCATGTCGAGCTGCCACCTTGTCTGCTGTATGTGCCAGCGCAGCCGTAAACCCATCCTCGGCCGCCAGCACCCGTGCCAGGGACAGCTGTGGCAGCAATGGACCGCCACTTCGACTCGCCTCGGCACCTGTCCCCAGCAGCGCCGCTGCATCGTCTGCCAGCTGCTGGCCAGGCGGCGCGTACATGTCGACCACACCCGCCGCAGCGGCGACAGCGGCGTCTGACGCCACGTCCAGCCGAGCAATCCGCGACCTGGTCGCATCCAACTGGCCATCATTGGCCCCTGCCCGGGCCTCGGCCATCTCTGCCAGCGCGAGTGCTCTTCTCTCTGTCCTTGCCAGCATGGAGAACATCGCATGGCGCAGACCACCCGCCGACGATGCCACATCGACCGAGCCGCCCGAGGAGTTGAGCCCGTGTCCGACATCCTCGTCATCGCCATCATCATCATCACCAGCATCGCCATGTCGACCATCCTTGCTGCGTCGAACCTGACTGACACTTCCGTCATGACCTTTGTCTCGGTCTCCGTCGTCGTTCTCTCCACCACTGGCAGCAATCGGTCTCAGCACAGCAGACGTGGCCCAGGCGAGGAGTGGGCCGAGTCGCGGGTCGGCACAGAGCGGAGCCAACTCGGCAGGACTGGCAGCTGGGCGCATGCCCGACCTGACCAGAGCAGCAGACAGCCGCTGGGCGTCGACAACTGTATTGGATTGGGGCATGGTGAAGGGTGGGGTGGGGTGGGGGGAGTGGTGTGTGGTGGCAGGCAGCGGCATTGGTGGGCTGACAGTGGGCGGCGGGCGGCGGGCGGCGGGCGGAAGGGGACGGGGAGGGCTGCCTGCAGTGCATTTTGGCGAAGGAGACGTTTAGATCAGGCGAACTCGCGGGTGGGGAAGAGAACAGGGGCCATGAGTGACCAGGCGTAGAGGGCGTGGGTGACCCACGAGGTGACAACCTTGACCCAGACGGCGGCGGAACCCGAGTTGACCCGGAGGCCCGACGAGGCGTTGTCAGCGTGCGAGAGCACCATCCAGTTGCTCAGCAGCATGCACATGTAAAAGGCGGCAAGCGCAAAGGTGAGGTGGAAGAACGAATAGTTGTAGGCGCAGGCGGCATCGACATCGTCGGCGCTGCCAGCCTCTTCATCCTTGGCCTTGGACTTGGCGGTAGCGTCAGTATTAGCGTCAGCGTCAGCGTCAGCGTCAGCGTCAGCGTTAGCGTCAGCATCGGCGTCCGAGGCCGCACCATCATAATCGTCAAGCAGAAGAACAGTGGTGTCGTCGTCGTTGTCGCCATCGCGGATAAAGAGGCCCTCGATGTCCGAGTCCGAGACCGAGAGGCGGATGGCCGAGTAGCAGACGGCAGCGATGGAGAAGAGGACGCCAAAATGAGCGACGACATCTGCGAGGCCGACGCGCCGGCGGGCTGCGGCGGCGCGTCCGACTTGAAGGTGCAGGCCGCGGCGTTCTCGGACATGATGGCCGAAAAGACGAGGTACGTCGAGTAACCGGCAATAACGCCGGCCTGCAGCAGACCCGAGTTGGGCGTCTTCTCGCGGACGGCGGGGAGGAGCGAGATAAAGGCGTTGGCGAGCGAGGCCAGGATGTTGACGGTGATGAAGAGCGAGTTGAGCGGGCACTGCGAGACGTAGAGCACGTACATGGCGATCGAGACGGCAAAGGTAAAGACAAAGAGCCCAAGCGTCGACGAGAGGTGGGCGCAGTACCAGCCGTTCGGGTCGTCGGCCTCCCACTTGTCGGCCCACGACTCGTTCCAAGAAGCAGCAAAGGTGATGAGCAGGAGAATCTGCAGGAGGAGGAAGAGCGTCGCCCCGGTAAAGGCGATCCACCCCAGGGCGGCAAGGCCATCATTAGGGATGGAGAAAAAGGCAAAGATGAGAAGGGCGACAAGAGCAAACTTGACGATCCAGAACGAGTTCTGCACCGAGGCCCTCGCCGAGTTCTTCTCCTTGACGCCGATAAGAATGCCAGCCATACCGAGATGGAAAGCCGCCAGCGCGGCCATGACCCGAGTCACAGCTGACGCACCTCCCAGATGCCAAGGGAGGTTCTTGAGAACAGGAACAAAGGGCAGTACCACGGCTGCCCAGTTGGAGAGTACCCATGACACAAACGAGAGCACAAGGAAGAGTCCGAGGTATGTCACCCGTGACCGTGTCGACTTGGAGAGTGTGGCGCAGCAGCTGTGTGTTTTGGGCGGGAGAGAGAGAGAGAGAGAGAGAGAGAGAGAGAGAGAGAGAGAGAGAGAGAGAGAGAGAGAGAGAGAGAGAGAGTAGTACGTACGTA